>NC_056733.1:1774926465-1774928965 GCF_019279795.1 Protopterus annectens | reverse complement strand
ATTGTTTTATGTTTCTCAAGTGGGTAATACTGAAATGCTATCTTTTCTGTTTTATCTGGGAGCAGTTATTTTGTAGTTATGTGATACTTATGTGTATTATCCTTCTGTTGTCTTTTAGGACTATGCCACACAGGTATCTCAATCTCGAAAACCACCCATCACTGACCCTGAGAATCAGGTCATTGCTGATGCTTTTAGGCAACATGGTACCTTCCTGCTTGAGAGGGAACATGGAGATATGTCAGTTAGAGTGCATATCTGGCAGCAAATTGTTGCAGATGTTAATGCAGTGAGTGGCCACAGCAGGACATATGGCAAAGTGTGCCACATGACCACTGACATGATCTCATCTGCACAGAGGAGAGTAGCTACAGTGGGATGTGAATGGATGGTCTCAGTGGGATTTTGCTAAAGAGCCACCACAAACAGCAAATGAAGAGTTTCTGTCCACTGTCAGGGAACCAGACAGCTCCCAGGAAAGTGCAGAACAGCATGTCCTTGCCATTGGTGCTACTGTCTCAGGAACATTAAGCATGTCCCAGGAAGAACTTCCAGGTAGGCTTTGGTATCTCAGTTGTTGAATACTGTTGTATAGTAAAACAATTTAAATCAATACATTACTTCTGTTTCACAATACTTTTTTTTTTGGGGGGGGGGGTTGAAGATTGCTACAGTTAACAACACATTCTGATTGATTAGCTTAGGTTGGCATTGTCATCCAAGTACTTGTTGAAAGCATAGTTAATTGACATATAAAGGGGAAACAGTTTTACCCTGTGTTACTGTTAATTGTGATGATGTTGTCCTTACCTTTTGCTTAACTTCTTCCAGGACCATCTGGCATGCAGAGGATACCATCAATTGCACATGGTAAGCCAAACATTTTTATGTCAGTACTGATGAGCAATTCAAAGAAATATTTTAGTGTGTGATGTTAATGTCAGGACTGTTGTGTGCATTGGTGTACTGTTTAATAGTGACAGCACTGTTATTTGGTTAACATATATTGGAGTGTAGTAGTTTAGGTATTAATTTTTCTTGTGTTTCTTGCTTATTATCAGAGGTGATCCTAACAGTGGAAGTGTGGAACTTCTAACACCTGATGTCGGAGTATCAGCAGACTCTGATGACGATGGTGGCAAAACAGAGGCACAGTTGGGGGGTGCAGAGGTTGAATCTGATACTGAGGTTGACATAAAGCCATCCCCGAAATTCCATCGGGCACAGACAGTAGGCCTATGCCTACCCATTTCAGTGACACCACAGATATTGGACAAGTGGAGGGCAAGACAATTGTTCAGGTAAGTGTGGTTACTGTGGCTTCAGTACCTGCTGACTCTGGCTGTGGCCAAAGTGCAAGCAAAGTGCCACACAAGAGGGTTGTTAAGGGTGCTCAGAGGAGGCCTGCTGTCCATTCTCCACATGATCCAGGTGCATCTTCCCATGCTACTCAATGTATGTTTAGGGACATCATGGAGGCACACGCACTTTCCCATAGGTGCTCTAGAGAAATGATTATGGTTGTAGATGTGGCAAGGCTGACATGCGTGACTTCCTCCATTGTGTTGCAGATTTAATGGATCAGATGAATGACACATTGGAATGAGCAGTGTTTGTAATGGAACATCAGCTGGGAGAGGGACAGCATCCTATGTGGTCATGCCTGATCACGGTCCCACAGTGGCAGTACTTCCACTGCTCTATCAGTGGGTGAGATGTATGCCCCCAGTCATGGCAGACCATGTGATCATGGTCCTGGATGTATTCATGAGGGGAGTTTGTCCATCAGACATCAGCCATGTTCATGTAGCAGCAGTGCATCTCACCATGGATGTGGATGTGCCAGTGCAACTCCTGGCGGAGCCAGTTCTCATGGAGGAGGATGACAAAGATGAACTGCCACCTCTAGCATGCATGGTTTACACCTGTCCAACATGCCAAGGCATAGAGCTAGCAAAGAGCTTGGCTGTATTCATGCAGACACTCACAAACCAATTTCACCTGGTGGACCCCTACAGACACACACACAACAGTTACATGGTTCAGCCGTGCAGCTTAAAACTCATTTTGTCTCACTGACCATTTCTTGCTTTAACCAAATGTCTCCTTGTTTCTCTTACTCACACACACTCACCAGCCTTTTGTGTCAGCTTAGGCTTCCGGCCTCCACCCCCAACACCCTGTGCAAGTGATGATAACTGTGCCATATCCCTGTTTTGTATCTTTTGGATTCAGGGATACATAAGCTTTGTGTCTGATGTTCAGGGTGCATAAATGACTTAGTGCTTAGTATATCTGCATTTGTGATGTTGAACTGGTAATTGTACATTTGACTTATATTGGTCTTAGAAAGTTAGACAGTTGATGCATCAAAATTTTCCAACTTTATTGTGAATTATCTTGTGAGGGTTGTGAAATCAGAAACTGTAATGTGTATTATTACTTTTTAACTTCTCCCTTTAATGATTTTCCCTTACAAACAAATGGTGCTAAACTGAGG
>NC_056733.1:1774781465-1774921465 GCF_019279795.1 Protopterus annectens | reverse complement strand
TAGTAGCTTTCTCCTTCTATTGTATAGTTTGTTTATGGCTGGGGTCCACCAGAAAGGTCATCTGCCTTTGGAGGATTGGGTCTTGGTTTTATCTGGGATTGCATGATCCATGCATTCCTGAAGGTGTTCATAGAATGCATTTATAAAGGATTCTGCGGTCTGGGCCGTATTTTCCACAGGCCCGGGGGCTTTGAAGGATTCCACCTCAGTTTTGAGGAGTGTGAAATTTGCTGTAGAGAAGTTTTTCACTGTGGTTTTCTGGGCAGGGGGTGGGGTCGGGATGTGAATATCCAGTGAGATCAGTTTATGGTCTGATCTTACCAGTGAGGGATACACTTCTGGTCTGGAGCATAGAGTCCCCATGTTGGTGATGATCAGGTCCAGTATGTTTTCCCCTCTTGTGGGAGTAGTAACAAGTTGTTCCATAGCATTTGAGTTTATGAATTCTAGGAACCTTTGGGCAAGGGTGTTGGAGGTAGAGTAATGCTCCCAATCTATGTTTGGGTAGTTGAAGTCACCCAATATAATGGTGTAAGGAGAGACCTTCATATTTTCCAGTGTTCTCAGGAAGGCTGAGTGGGGTTCCTGGGTTTGGGAGGGTGGTCTGTAGCAGGCTATAAACTGGAAGGCAGTTTTACCCACTGTTAGTTGCACATGGATAGTCTCTGATGCTTCGTGCTTTGCCACCAACCTGGAGGTGTGGGTATCTTTGATGAATATCGATACTCCCCCTCCTTTTGAGGTTCGGTCCAAGTTTTGGGGCCGAAAAGCATGGTATGAGGTATAACCTGGTAGTGCTGGGGTGCTCTCGGGAGTCCTGAACCAGGTTTCTGTTACTGCACAGATATCGATGTTCTCCATGCCAAGGAGAGTTTCGAAAGTCGTGCATCTTGAGGTTTAGACTTCTAGTGTTGAGTAGCATTACTCTTAGTTTCTTATCCCTTGTGATACCTATGGAGGTGGGTTTGTCTTTTAAGCCTTGCCTAAAAAAGGCACTATGGGGGTAGCAAGAGCCTTTGCCAATATCCGAAAGCCCAGGGGTGACAGGTGCAAGCCATCCCTAGCAAAGCATTGTGGCTTGTCGTGCATATCATCCCAAGCTGACAGGCATTGGATCCCCTTTGAATGACACCAATACTTAAGCCAATTGTTGAAATTGATCATCTTGTCTTCATATTGTGGCATCATTCTTGGTGAGGGTAAGATGCTACTCAAGGTCAGGGTCATACCAGCCTGGGCTACATGCTCAGAGAGCTCCTCTATGTCTCTTTTCATGTAGTCCAGGGAGGTACGTCTCAGGTCATTCACACCAGCATGGACAATGACTGAGTCATATTTGTACTTGCCCTGGAGTGACCTGAGTGCTTGTGTTATGTGGCGGATCCTAGCGCCAGACAGGCTGCTCACCATGACCTTCTCCTTGTTCAGCCTGGTGAGCGAGATGTCAGTGTGCCTGATGATAGAGTCACCTATTACAAGTGTATCAGGTGTGTTGTTTAGCCTTAAGGGCTGTGACTGTTCGGCACACTGGCTTTGTGAGATATGTGTTGCACATGTTTTGTTTTGGGGTAGCGGTTGCTTGGGTGTCTGCTTTTGAGGTCTCTGCTGCTTAGGCAGATCTTTATTTAGAGCCTCCGAGTATGTTTTTGTGTGATTATGTGTTTGGTTTGCTGTCGTGGTAGGTCTATGTGAGACTGGAATTGTAGTGAGTGTGGTTTCCTTCTCTTCCTGACTGGTTATGCCAGTACTGAGTTGAGAGAGCTTAGCCTCCAGTTTGGCTATATGGTTGCATCTCTCACATGTGTTGGAATTTGTTGGGAGAAGGAGAGGGTTGTCTGTGTACATGAGGGAGTTGTAACATTGCCTCAAGATTCCCATATTCACCAGCTGGACCTGAGAGGAGATTGACAACTGACCTTTGGACATCCTAGAATAATATTGGGAATTCCTTTATAATTGAAAACAAGGGCCAATGGGGAGCGAGGGTGTAGTGCTTTTAATTTTTAGTGCTGACTTATAATTGCTTTAGTGAGCAAGTGCCAGGTAACAAGTGCAATGTGTTACAGGTAACTTAAATGCAAAAATGACAAACAGTAACTTTCTTTCAAGCGAAGCAAGGAAATAAGTACAGTAAGCAATGCAGATATCACTAGGGATCCACAGAAGCACTGAGAAGCCACGTTTTAGGTGGAATTAGCATTCCAGGGAAATAACAAGCATACAAACAAAGCTAGATTCAGCAGGCCTGGATCTAGTCTATGCTACAGCAAACAAGGTGTACCAATTTCAGTAAGATACAGTTCAAATATTCAGGCACTATAAACCTTTAACCAGAAATTCCCAGCTCAGAAGGGCAGAGTCCAGTCTCTCCTCCCACAAGAGTGCAGACCACGAACCTTCTTAATGTAAAATAACTGGCCTGAAGCCCAAGTGCTTAAACCAGAGCTAATACACTTTAAGAATAACAGACACTGAGCTCTCAATCAGCAGTTCCCAACTTAGAAGGATGAAAGCTACCTGTCCTGCCACCACAGTGCATGCCACAAACCTTCCTAATGTAGAACAACTGGTCTGAAGCCCAAGTGCTTAATCCAAAAGACTTAGAATGATAGCTACACTTTAACCAAGTTACTACCAAGCAGTAATAAATACAACTGAATACTTTAAATAATGCCTGGATTAGTGCTCAAGTTATACAAACAAAGCTAGATTCAGCAGGCCTGGATCTAGTCTATGCTACAGCAAACAAAGTGTACCAATTTCAGTAAAAAGAAATTCAGATATGCATGCACTTTAAGCCTTCAACCAGAAATTCCCAGCTCAGTAGGGCAGAATCCAGCCTCTCCTCCCACAAGAGTGCAGACCACGAAACCCTCTTAATGTAAAATAACTGGCCTGAAAGCCCAAGTGCTTAAACCAGAATTAATATACTTTTAGAATAACAGACACTGAGCCCTCAATCAATCAGCAGTTCCCAACTTAGAAGGATGTAAGCTACCTGTTCTGCCACTACAGTGCAGACCATAAACCCTCTCAATGTAAAACAACTGGTTTGAAGCCCAAGTGTTTAAACTAAAAGGCTTAGAATGAGTTACATCAAGCAGTAATAAATATTATCGAGAACGTTTAAGATGACGCAAAAGCAAAATAAAGTAGGAAGAAACACAAGTACAGTAAAAGCAGAAGAAATTTTTTTTTTTTTTTTTTTTTTTAGAAAAGTAGCAAAAGCAGTAGTAAATACAATTCTCATGCAGTGCAAGCTGGCACATTTGAATATGTAGCAATATTAGTCCACACACAGTTTGAAAAAATGTAATTAAATTAAAAAGGACTAAAAGCAAGTGCAGAAAGGGTTTATTAGGTAGAATGCGGTAAAGAGATGTCCTGGGGGAGTGTCTTAGATCAAATCTACAGTGGGGCGGGCACTGCAAAAGCCACCAGATTTAAACTACAACCAAGAATAGGAAGGGGTGTTGGGGGAACAGTTTCAACACAGATGTAAGGAATGTGCAAATTATAAAAAAATATATATACTGTTTTCTATAGATTTGCAGAGCAGTAAGACACAGATATCAAGCAGACAATTTAGCTCTATAATACAGAATAACACAGAAAATATACTCAGCTGTATAAACTTGAAGATAGTTCTGTAAGGCTGTCTCTCAAACTAAGGTTCCAGTTTGAATACAGGTTGTTAATTAAAAGGAGACACAGCACTAGCTAAATTATATCAGCTGAAAGACAAGGCAGGAAATGAGGGGGTGGGGACAGTTTCAACACAGATGTAAGGAATGTGCAAATTATAAAAAAATATATATACTGTTTTCTATAGATTTGCAGAGCAGTAAGACATAGATATCAAGCAGACAATTTAGCTCTATAATACAGAATAACACAGAAAATATACTCAGCTCTATAAACTTGAAGATAGTTCTGTAAGGCTGTCTCTCAAACTAAGGTTCCAGTTTGAATACAGGTTGTTAATTAAAAGGAGACACAGCACTAGCTAAATTATATCAGCTGAAAGACAAGGCAGGAAATGAGGGGGGTGGGGGACAGTTTCAACACAGATGTAAGGAATGTGCAAATTATAAAAATATATATACTGTTTTCTATAGATTTGCAGAGCAGTAAGACACAGATATCAAGCAGACAATTTAGCTCTATAATACAGAATAACACAGAAAATATACTCAGCTCTATAAACTTGAAAGATAGTGAACTAAGGTTCCACTTTGAATACAGGTTGTTAATTAAAAGGAGACACAGCACTAGCTAAATTATATCAGCTGCAAATTATAAAAAAATATATATACTGTTTTCTATAGATTTTAGAGCAGTAAGACACAGATATCAAGCAGACAATTTAGCTCTATAATACAGAATAACACAGAAAATATACTCAGCTCTATAAACTTGAAGATAGTTCTGTAAGGCTGTCTCTCAAACTAAGGTTCCAGTTTGAATACAGGTTGCTAATATATGGTACAGTGTCCTGCTATGACCATGTCTGTCTGGTTAAGTAATGTCCAGCCAGGTATAATGCAGAGCTCTGGTCCAGAATTTTAGGACAATACTGAACGTGAAAAAATCAGCTGCTTATTCTTCAGATTAATGTATCTGGTTATAATAAAGTTAGTTCAAAGACAACAATTTTTGTGTATGTGTGTATATCTGTCTGCCTGTCTGTATGTGTTTGTGCATGTGTATATCATAATGGTTCCTTGTATTTTCATACTGTAGTAGACAGTGTTTTCTGGTTATTTTAATACAGTTAATACCTCTAGGCCAATTGGTGATGTCATTTCATGAAGCACCTTAACCAGTCAATACTCAAGTCATTCTATTCCTGGTTGTTATATATGACACATGGTATGCATAGCATGGCTTAATAACAGCTTCTTAAAGGAAATGAATTAAAAAAATAACTAGAAGATTACATTTTTACTTTTAATAATCTGACACATGCCAATGTCATATTATGATTTAGACATTGTGGGTATCTTGTCATATCAAATTATCAATATGAAAATTGTACTCCTTCTGAGAGGGTATAGTGCCTTCTCCAATATTCTATTTACTGGATCAAGAAGATAAAATCTTCAATTTAAGGATACAAACTATGAGAAGTAATTAAATAAAATTGTTGAATACACAGTATAGTACTTACATGGTGACAAATAACCTCCTGACCCTGATACAATCATCTATGAGCTGCTTCAAAAAAATCCTTTTTAAATCATGTCTACATTTTGAAATTCTATAACTTTATTGGTCAGAGGAGTCCCATAACTAAAAGACAGTACAGTAGTAATTGAGCCTAAATAAGTGTAATCACAAAACCATGATCACTCACAGAAAACATCCAGACTGGAAACTTGTTCTCAACACTTCATAAATTTTGTCATTGCACCCCCAGTGTTCTGGCCTGTACCCTCACACACCCTTGCTACATAATATATACTAATTCCAAGGCTGTTGTACCTCAGAATAAAATAATTATCTGAGATTACTCAGTCTTGATCTAACTGTGCAAATCACAGTGATCAGTCTTTTGTGACTGAACTTTAGAGTCTGAATGCTAGTGCAGCACATTTCTGCCTAACATCTGGTTAGAGGGTGTCAGAAGAGCAGAGTAAAGTGCATATCATACCAAGCTGGGAGTTATAAAAAAGGAACCAGTCAAATACATTGAAACTGAGATGTGGTTTCTGGTTTGTTAGTTTAACCCCAATGGATTCACCCTCAGGATCAAACATGGTTAGTTGGGAATAAACATCTGCACATGTTCTATATCTTGCAAAATTACAATTATATTTTACTAGGGTGTGCGCAAATCAATCTTAATCATAAATACAGGTATCTAATTATCAACTAAGCATTCTGGACAACAGTAAGTACTGCGGTGACTTCCACTGGAATGTCAATGACAGGAGTGCCAATAACTCACACCACAATGTTCATAACATAACTGTGACCTGCTAAAAAAATCCAAAACAAGGAAGTATGGGAAACAGCCTAAAGATGGCATTAACAATGAAAATAAAGCAGAATTAAGACTGCTTGGTAACACCTGGTATATAATTTACCGATTGGTGAAGGTGACCAGTGAAGAAAGTCCTGTGGATGTCAACTCCATCAGACTCAGCACTTAACCATTTCTTATATACTACCACAATCCAAGATAATCATTCCACACACATGAACCAGTGAAAAGCATATAGTCTGACTGCCTCTCTTTTTCTCATCCTACTCAGAATGTTCTGGTCTCAGTTATGTATTCAATATTAAAACAATACTGCAACATTAATTATCAGCAGCTGTAACTACCTATTGCTTAAGACTACTGTCTCCACAAGATAAGGTTGTTTTTAGATTTTAGCAGTCATTCTATCAAGTTTTCACAAAATGAAGGACCGCATGGCATACTAGGCAAAACATAAATATAATGTAAATTTAAAAAAGTTAAAACGACCATCATTGTCACATTGCAGCACCTTTATGACTATTTGACTGTTATCTTTTTTTTTTTTTTTCTGACAACTAACTGTGAGACTCCAGGCTTGGCTGTTCTATTTTTTTCTAAATAGTTAAGTAATGATGATAAAGCAAATGCAGTTGCGATTACACTTTTCAATTCTATAGAAATGTTTAAAGCTACAAATAGCATACTTAAATTATTAAATAAGCCATTACAGTTTTAAACACTTCCTTGTTTTATACAAAATAAACAATGCAATTGAAAGAGTTCATGGTACTAAGGTGTGGGTTATAGTGGCATTTACACATATCAGGCTGGAATGTTTAGTCATAAGCAATGGATTATTGCTTATGCCACTGTACTTTTATCAGTGTTGATGTTCTTAGGTAATTATTCTTGAGGAATGTGGAGTCAGCATTCTTACTACCTATTTCACAAACACCTGACATGGCTGATGATGCTGGACAATATTGCCTAGAAGCATCAAATATTTTGATATTCCTTTATATCAGATACCCATAAGGGCCCCCCTTTTAGAGAGCACTAGTAGAGTAATGTGAACAACAAATGCAAGTAATACAAACAGGCATACAAACTACAGTACATCACCGAACCACAAGTCTGTAAGCTTAACTACAATACATTACATAAACTTCAGGGATGGAATTATCTACTTTGTGGAAAATAAGTTTTTTTTCAAGTTGTCATCTTAATAACTTTTTAAAACTCCCATTGAGCATGAGAGTCTATTGCAAGTAACTGCCTTAACTGTCACATCCAAAAAGCAGATAATAATAATAATAATAAGGGTAAATGGACAACTGGTAAATAACTGTGCATAAACTGAAAGCATTTAGTTTATTGCCAAAGTGTTAAACAGCAGGGTGACAAAAAATAACAGCTTTACAATTGTTTTTTGTTTGAAGTTGATTTTATTCTTGTTTAGACAGTTGCTTAAAAAGGGTCGTTTCACCTGTCACTGAAATGATTATTAGTTTTGGTGAGCACCCAGATTTACAGCATTAAATATGCTGCAAGCGTCCCTGCCAAATACATAAAATGTCATGGGATGGCAGATGTTCATAGCAGACTCTTGCACTCACTGGGAGTATTAAAAGGTTATTTTAAGATGAAAGCATGAAAAGAAAAGTTTCATACAGAAGGGCAATTTAGTTACATCTGTGAAGATGCAACCAGTGTTACAGGTATGTTTAATTTAAACACTTCCAACCAGTGTTACAGGTATGTTTAATTTAAACACTTCAAAAGTCTTTGAACTTAATCATTAAGACCCAAATAATCCCATTGTGATAGATCCTTGATTTCGTCACCTAACATATATATGGCCTGAACAACTGAAATGAAGGAAACACTTCTTCTACATGTGGGTCATTCATGGCTGAAAAGTGTCTCTGGACCAGTCCACCTACCTGGTTATCAAATAGTAAATAAATAAATGTGTTCTAGTGCAGAGTTATAGCCAATTAAATCAAAAATACTGAAAAGATCAACAAATAAAGCTAGCACTGTTTTATTCCAGTCCAGTATATTATAAATCAGATGCATAAATTAACCACAATAGTTTATCTACCAGAGCCAGGGTGGTATCCATGAGATGTTCAGATAATAGATGGCTTTCTTATAAAAATTGCTAATTTGAAAATGTACCAACATCTTAAATATCTTATAGGTGGAGAAAGCATTCCTATAGGCTAAAAGCCCTTGACTGTGTAACTCCTTCCTTTTTCAGAATTGATATGACATGGGAAATCTATCATCAAGAAGGAAAATAGCCCTGAAAAAAAAGTGAGGTGCTAAAATTGTTCAGAAGTTTATCCGTCATACCGGTGAGACCTAATTTGCCAGTTTACCCACCAAATTGGTGCAACCTACCTTTACCAAATGGATGTCATGCCAATAATTATTCCAAAAAGGAAAAGGTGTTTTCATCTAATACATCTAATATACCTAGGGACAAGAGGAATGCATTAAAAAATCATTTAGCTACCATAAAGACAGATTTTTTTAATGTTAAATGCTTTGAATGACATTTATTTATTTATTTGTTTGTTTGTTGTCAGTACATTTTGTTTTGTTAGCCAGACAGGTCTGGATAGACACAGCCCATTTATAGTGGAGTTGTTGGAAGAAATGGTCTGATAATATGCACAGTTAATATCCAGCTATGAAAAGAATGCACACCACAATATGTCACATAGATTACATCTCCAAATAAAAATCACAAAAGCAATCTGGAAGTACAAATCATATTTGGAGTAACCATTAATAAAGTGAGAATCATAGAAAGTTATGTTATATGTTCAGCAGGAGGGAAATGAGTATGAAGCAACCATTTTAGACTTATTGGTGCCGAGCTATAGGTTAGAGTGTGATTCATATAATCCTATATGCACTTCTGACCTTTCCTCCAAACTGTAAAGCATGTAGGGAGTCATTCAAATATAAATTGAATTGCTGCTGATAGATGCATGGTGTTCATACCACAATTATAGCATGTTTATAAAACAAACTCACTAGTGACATCATCTGAGGTTAATAGATGAAAGTAACATTTCAGGACTTTTTTGTGTGCAGTTTGATACAGACAGCATTTTACAGTACAGCATATATGTAGGCGATAAGAAAACGAAACAGTTGACAATGTGAATAGCCTTTGATCCCCATCACCAAACCTGCTGAATATGCATCCTTCTTTGTTTGCATCAGAGCTATGCAAATGTATAAAACACAACTGAGGCTGTGGCATAGCAGGACGATAACCACGTAGGTAACACAGAGTATTGTAAGGTATACATTGCTACACTCTTTCTTTTGAGTTTCAGGTTCAGCTGTATGTTGAAAAAAGTCCATCATGTTTACTGATCCCATGAATGAGTTAATTATCTTCTTATAACAGGCAGCAAAGAAAGAAGGACAGACACCAATAAGGCATGTAGGGCTTTGGCAGAATATCCTATTGATAGCTGATCATACATGGAGGTTGGTGGTTTGGCCACACCTGTATGAAGTGATATTTACAAAATGTTGGGGTGCTCTGTTCATGCATATATCCTTATGTTTAGTAAGGGGGAGAGACAGGATGTCACACCATGTAACCTTCCTAATCATCTTCACAATGGACAAAAAAGCTGTGCTTCACAATTAGCTGTACGATTAATGCTAACTTAATCACTGAAGATTCAATACACTGTCTGAGAAGAACTTTTAATTGCTTTTTTTTTTTTCATTTTTGGCTCCCCATCAGCTGCTCCCAGGACCTCTCCTCCTTTACTTGGTTGAGTAAACCCACCTTATCCACCTCAGGATTTTCTCTTTCCCAAGTCTGGAGCCAATAAGGGTCTTCAGGCAATAGACTTATGGCATATCATCCATGTCACTGCATGCAATTCAGTCAAAGCTTTACCCCCTTTTAGACTATACCAGCCTTGCTATTCCTGGCCACATCAGTGGTGTGCCTAACAGACTCCACTCTCCACCTCAGGGATGGGCGTGGTCATCCTTCCTGTCTGTATCACCAAGGACCCAAGCTACCCTGAGCTCTACTCAGGGCTTTATCCCTCTGTGCCACTGGCACAGACCACTGCCTGAGAAAAGATGAGGGACAAGATATAGCTGACTCATAAAACAGATTCTCATGCTTGACTGACAAGAACACTGAGAAGGTTACTGTCATTATGACAGTTTCAGTCTTTCCTAAGGCTTGTGAGTCTTGATCCAAAACAACTGGACTCTTTCACTGTGATTTTCTCAGGCATGGGAAAAAACACAATTTCCAGTGAGGTACCATGGAAGGTGTGATGATTGGGGAGAGATGAGCGAAGGCTGCCAGCTTAGTCAAATAGAATTTGATACATATTCTATCAACTGTATAAATAAATGTAAAATACAGGCTTTTGTTTTTAAATGTAAGAAAACACTGTAAAATGTGAACTTCAAGATTGTTGCAACATTGCCATCTGCTGTAAGGAAAACCAAGCCAAGTATTTCAAATGTGTCTTTTTAAGTCGAAAAGATCTTATGAAGCTCTTTAATGTTTTGCAATTTGGCTCCAGTGCGGCTGGATGAAGGTTTCATGCCCATTGTTTTAAGGCTAAAGTTTATGACCAGAATTTAGATGTAGAAGGTGCTTTATTGCTCTAGTTTCTGTCAGAATATACATGTGAAATGTTTTCTATTGTTGTACGTTTCTCTGCAGGTGTTAGATTGCTAAATAATGCAGTTTGCCTGGGAAAACCTATGTGTCAAAAATGATGTAATTTGGGGAGGGACCCAGCAAACATGTTTGTTAGTAATGTTTAAATACTATTTCTCACAAGAGCCTGGGTGCATTTTGATCTTGGATATCCAACTTACCAGCACTCTGCCATATGCTCATATGTAAGTTTTAGCACTGTGATTTCTTGTAGGAATAGTTAAAGCTAGTAAAGATTAATTAGGTATTTTTCTTTGAAATCAGACCTGTCCTACTGTATTATTTCAAGTTTCTGTGTGATCTCTGAACTCTTAGATATCCCTGTGGTGTAGTAGTTTTGTCTTGTGTTTTAATTATTTATTATTAAATATTTTTAAAACCTTCTACCTGTGGCTGATTTGTGTAGAGATAAGCTCTAGAGTACATTGCATATTTATAGAGGTTATTGTAATAGGCCACTCTAAAGTAAGCTTTGATTGTTAGTCATACAACCATTGGATAATAATATTGCACAGTAATAATTGGACACCCTTTTAAGGGCCTTTTAGTAGCTGATATTATTAACTGGGTGGTGACAGTAATTACTACTGTATAGTCTGGGTAAAGGGGCATAGTTGAAGAATCTGTGTCAGCCTTTCCCAGGAGTGTCTGTGAAGTTGTATAAAAAGCTCATAGTTGGATCTTGGGATCGGGCTGGCGGTCCACCGCGAGGTGAGCTACCGCCTGTCCCAGCCCCTGCCTCTCGGCGCTCCCTCGATGCTCTTAACTGAGTGTCCCGGGGGTCCGAAGTGTTTACTTTGAAAAAATTAGAGTGTTCAAAGCAGGCCGGTCGCCTGAATACTTCAGCTACTTATCTCAAAGTGTGTGTGTGTTGTGCCAGCTTCTTGGCAGGGACACGAAGCACTGGTTGGACAGAGAGGGTACTGGAGGTTTTAGCTTGCCTAGTTAGGATGAGACCTGGACCCTATAGCTGTGCTAATGGGGAGTCTTATTGGAGACCTGGTGAGCAAGGGAGCAACCAACCCCAGACTGACTGTGATCTCTGTGTGCACTTAAGGGAAATTGTACTTTACTGTGTGTATTGGTTATCCTTTCCTCTTCTATGAGACAACCTCCCTGGTGTTAGTGGTGAGGATTGAGGCTCCTTGATTGCTGGGCCAGGGCATGGTCGTCACAAATGTTTGGCAGTGGTGGGATCTACTTCACATGCTAATTGGCTTGTAGTGGTGTGGGTAGAGCGAATTCCTGTAGCTTATGTACAGTGATCTCTGAAGGTGTTTTGTACTCTAAAACAGCCATGCCGTGTATACTCAGAGTTCAGATCACAATTGTTTTATTTCTTTTGTTAGCTTAGTGTTAGTCAGGGTGAGCAGGCAGCATGTCAACAGAAGAGTATGGAAAGCTGACAAGCAGCCAGCTGGCAGAGATGTGCCAGGCTAGGGGACTGGTGCATGGAAACCTGACTAAAGCAGGCCTGATTGCAGCCTTGGTTACAGCTGCATCAGAAAACAGTAGCCTGGAGGACAATCAGACTGACAGTGGAGATACAATATCCTCGGAGAATGGACAGCTCAACCTTTCTGCAGTGGACTTAAAAATCCAGCTGCAGCTAAAGAGACTTGAGTTGAAGGCCAGGCGTATGGAACTAGAAACAGCCGAGAAAATGAAGAGTCTACAAGCTGAGGAAAATGAACGACAGAGAAGGCATGAGAGGGAAATGCTGGCTCATTGCCAGAGTCATGGAGGTAATGGGAAAGGGAGTAACTGGACCCCAGAAGCACAAAAGGTCAGTAAATTTCTTCCACAGTTTAAAGAGGGGGATAATTTTAATAGCTTCATTCATATGTTTGAGCGGGTATGTAAACAGTATGAAGTTGACCAAGGGCTCTGGGTATGGTTCCTGACCCCCTTACTCCATGGTAAAGCTGTAACTTCTTTTGCAAAAATGCATGACACTGACTGTTTTGATTATACTGCTGTAAAAAAGGCAGTTATTAGAATGTTTTAAGCTAACACCTGAAATGTATAGGAAAAAGCTTTGTGAGCATAGATGCAAGGCAGATGAAAATGAATGTGAATATGTTGCTGAACTGAGCACTTATTTTCATAGCTGGGTGAGTGGATGTCAGGTCACCACTTTTAAAGGGCTGGCAGACCTTTTGGTAAGGGAACAAGCCCTTAGCACTTTGCCTGAGGACATGAGGATCTGGTTAGCTGATAGACAGTGTGCTATTTCAGAGGAGTTGGGGAAGAAGGGAGACCTATACCTAGCAAGCAGGGCAGCCCTGCACAGGAAAAAGATCCCAGTACTGCTCATGGGACTAAAGGAATCCATGGTGGGCAGCATAGACTGCCCCAACAGAATCCACCAGTAGCAGGGGAAGCCACTAGTCCAGGTACACATCCAGGACCTAGGGTGAAATGTTTTGAATGCAACCAGTGGGGCCATGTGGCATATAGGTGTCCATGGAGGCAGGTGGGGAACCAAAGGTGAGGGAGCCAGTAAGTGGGAAAGACAAAATGCCAACAGTGTGTTGTCTTGAGACAACAGGGGGTATGGAACTACCATCCTGCAGATATCCTGAGAAGGAAGGATTTGGATGAGGCAGTACTATGTACTTATGCAGTTACATGCAGTGAGGCTAGGAGACAAGCATGTGGCTCTGGTAGCCTGGGGGAGACCCAGACAGACTGCATACTTGCAGCCAGGACTGCTGAGGTGGTTACTTCAGGGAGTGAGCTATGCTGTAGCAGTGAGACTGAATGCGAGCCACAGCTGCTTGTGGGTACTGATGTTCCCTTGGACAGGGTAACTGCAAAGGTAGAGGTGAGTAGTAGTACCCAGGCTGATAGTGAGGCACTGCTGTCAGATGATGCCAGACTTCCTGTGGAAGGGGAGCTGGGAAGGGTTACAAGGAGAGACTTGAGACAGGCTCATCTCTCAGACCCTTCATTGCAAGGCCTGAGGCAGGTAGCTAGGGAGGCACCTGATTCTCAAGGGAAGGGGGAATCT
This sequence comes from Protopterus annectens, assembly GCF_019279795.1. NCBI lineage: Eukaryota > Metazoa > Chordata > Ceratodontiformes > Protopteridae > Protopterus > Protopterus annectens. The sequence continues at coordinate 1,774,907,758 of NC_056733.1, read as the reverse complement.
GTATACTGGAACAAAGGGTTATTGTACAGAGAGTGGACCCCTGAGGGAGAGCTAGAAGGTGAGAGAGTACAGCAGTTGGTAGTACCTAGAGCTTACCATCTGGCGCTTCTAGCCATAGCCCATGATATTCTCTTTGCAGGTCATACGGGCATAAAACGTACAAAGATGCGTATTAGGCAAAACTTCTATTGGCCTGGAATTTTCAGAGATGTGAAAGGGTACTGCAGGACCTGTGAGCAGTGCCAAAAGGTAAGCAAGGCAGGAGACAAGGTGAGAGCTCCTTTGATACCTTTGCCTGTGATTGAAAAGCCATTTCAGAGGGTAGCTATGGATATTGTGGGTCCTCTGAGTACCCCAAGTTCCACAGGGTAAAAGTATATCCTGGTGATTGTAGATTATGCTACACGATACCCTGAGGCAGTGGCTTTGTCTTCATTGAGGCCAAGAAGGTGGCAAATGCTTTGCTAGAGATTTTCAGCAGGGTAGGTTTCCCAAAGGAAATACTGTCTGACCTGGTTGCCAATTTTATGTCAGACCTGCTGGCTTGTCTATGGAAGTCCTGTGGGGTGAAGCACATGAAGGCCACCCCCTACAATCCCCAGACTAATGGTCTTGTTGAGAGGTTAAACTCTACAATCAAGTCCATGCTACGGACATTTGCAGATCAGTTTAAGAGGGAGTGGGATAAATATTTGCCTCATCTGTTGTTTGCTTACAGAGAGGTTTCCCAGGAATCGACAGGTTTTTCACCCTTTGAGTTGCTGTATGGGCATAGGGTGAGGGGACCTCTAGATTTAATTCGAGATGAGTGGGAAGGTGACTGTGAGTCTCACAAGGAGTCTGTTGTGGCATATGTCCTGAACCTCAGGACAAGGCTCAGGGAACTCATGGGCCAGGCCCAGGAAAACCTGACAGAAGCCCAACAACAGAAAAAAAGGTGTGGTATGACAGGAATGCTCAAGCTAGAGAGTATGTTGTAGGGCAGCAGGTGATGGTTCTCATTCCTGTCAGACACAACATGTTGCAGGCAGCTTGGGAGGGACCCTACAATGTGGTAAGAAAGGTAAATGATGTTAACTACATGGTGGAAGTGCTAGGCAAATGGCAGGGGCACAGATTGTACCATGTTAACATGATGAAACCTTACCATGATAGGGAGACTATTGTGCTGAGCATTTGCAGTGGATTGCAGGAGGAGTCTGAGAGGGATCTTGTGAATGATCTCCTCAGTGAGGCTCAGGCTGACACCTCGGTGGAAGGGGTAGCAATGTCCCAGCAGCTATCTCCTACCCAGGTTTGAGAAATCCGAGCAGTGTTGCTGGAGTTTGGGGGCATGTTTGCTGGGTAACCAGGGAGCACCCACCTGGTGCAGCACCAGGTGGATACAGGAACCCAAAGGCCTATCAAGCAGGCCCCTTATAGGGTGCCTGAGAGAGTCAAACAGACTCTGAGGGAAGAGGTACAGGAGATGTTGGAACTAGGGGGTGATTCAAGAGTCCAACAGTCCCTGGGCCTCGCCAGTGGTACTGGTGCCAAAGAAGGATGACAGCACCAGGTTCTGTGTGATTTACAGGAAATTAAATAGTCACACATAATTGGATGCTTACCCCATGCCTAGGACAGATGAGGCCCTAGAGCAGCTGGGTGGGGCTAAGTATCTTACAACCATTGATCTTACCAAGGGTTACTGGCAGGTGCCCTTGACTTCCAATGCTAGAGAGAAGTCAGCCTTTGTGACTCCTTTTGGCTTGTATGAGTTCAAAAAGATGCCCTTTGGAATGAAGAATGCCCCAGCGACTTTCCAGAGGCTGGTAGATCATATCTTAGCAGGAGCAGGAGGGTTTACCCTTACTTACATGGATGATATTGCTATCTACAGCCATTCCTGGCAAGAGCAACTTCAGCATGTCAGGGAGGTGCTGGGCAGACTACAGAGGGCAGGGTTGTCCATTAAGACAAGCAAATGTCAGGTGGGTATATCAGAGGTCTCCTACCTAGGACGTAAAGTGGGGAGTGGTAAGATAAGGCCAGAACCTGCCGAAGTGGAAGCTATTCAGGCATGGCCTGCAGCTGTTGCCAAAAAGCAGGTGAGGGCATTCTTGGGGACAGCAGGGTACTACAGAAAGTTCATTACCAATTATAGTAACTTAGCTGCTCCCCTCACAGACCTGACAAGGAAGAGCAGGCCAGATAAGGTAGTGTGGACCCCAGAGTGTGAGCAGGCATTTCAGAAGCTTAAGGAAGCTTTGGGAGGACCCCCTGTGTTATCCAGTCCAGACTACAGCAAAGACTTTGTTGTGCAGGTGGATGCTTCAAACTATGGGGTGGGGTCTGTACTTAGCCAGATTTCTTCAGAGGGAGAAGAGCACCCAGTGGTTTATCTCAGTCATAGGCTCCAGCCCAGGGAGGAATGCTATGCAGTGGTAGAAAAGGAATGTCTAGCCATAGTGTGGGTACTACAAAAACTTCAGCCTTATCTGTATGGAAGAAAAATTCACTGTGATGACAGATCATAACCATCTAACATGGTTAAACAGAGCTAATCAGCAAAATGCCAAGTTGGTAAGATGGAGTCTGGGGTTGCAAGCATATGATATGTCAGTGCAGCACCACAGTGGGAGTAGCAATGCCAATGCAGATGGGCTCTCAAGACAGGGAATGGGGTGAGGTACACCCAGATAGACCTGATACTCTCAAGCGATGTTTCTCAATGTGCACTTGAAAAAACTTGCTTGAGTTCCCCGGGGGGCGGGGGGGGAGAGAGATGTGACTATTGGGGAGAGATGGGCGAAGACTGCCAGCCTAGTCAAATAGAATTTGATAATTCTATCAATTGCATAAATAAATGTAAAATACAGGCTTGTGTTTTTAAATGTAAGAAAACACTGTAAAATGTGAACTTCAAGATTGTTGCAACATTGCCATCTGCTGTAAAGAAAACCAAACCAAGTATTTCAAATGTGTCTTTTTAAGTTGAAAAGATCTTATGAATCTCTTTAATGTTTTGCAATTCGGCTCCAGTGCGGCTGGATGAAGGTTTCATGACCATTGTTTTAAGGCTAAAGTTTATGACCAGAATTTAGATGTGGAAGGTGCTTTATTGCTCTAGTTTCTGTTACGATATACATGTGAAATGTCTTCTATTGTTGTAAGTTTCTGTGCAGGTGTTAGATTGCTAAATAATGCAGTTTGTTTGCCTGGGAAAACCTATGTGTCAAAAATGATGTAATTTGGGGAGGGACCCAGCAAACATGTTTGTTAGTAATGTTTAAATACTATTTCTCACAAGAGACTGGGTGCATTTTGATCTTGGATATCCAACTTACCAGCACTCTGCCTTATGCTCACATGTAAGTTTTAGCACTGTGATTTCTTGTAGGTATAGTTAAAGCTTGTAAAGATTAATTAGGTATTTTTCTTTGAAATCAGACCTGTCCTACTGTATTATTTTACGTTTCTGTGTGATCTTTGAACTCTTAGATATCTCTGTGGTGTAGTAGTTTTTTCTTGTGTTCTAATTATTTATTATTAAATATTTTTAAAACCTTCTACCTGTGGCTGATTTGAGTAAAGATAGGCTCTAGAGTACATTGCATATTTATAGAGGTTATTGTAATAGGCCACTCTAAAGTAAACCTTGACTGTTAGTCATACTACCATTGGATAATAATATTGCACAGTAATAATTGGGCACCCTTTTATGGGCCTTTTAGTAGCTGATATTATTAACTGGGTGGTGGCAATAATTACTACTGTATAGTCTGCGTAAAGGGGCACAGTTGGAGAATCTGTGTCAGCCTTTCCCAGGAGTGTCTGTGAAGTTGTATAAATACTTATCTCAAAGTGTTTGTGTGTTGTGTCAGCTACTTGGCAGGGACACAAAGCACTGGTTGGACAGAGAGGGTACTGGAGGTTTTAGCTTGCCCAGTTAGGCTGTGACCTGGACCCTATAGCTGTGCCAGTGGGGAGTCTTATTGGGGACCTAGTGAGCTAGGGAGCAACCAGCCCCAGACTGACTGTGATCTCTGTGTGCACTTAAGGGAAATTGTACTTTACTGTGTGTATTGGTTATCCTTTCCTCTTCTATGAGATGACCTCCTTGGTGTTAGTGGTGAGGATTAAGGCTCCTTGATTGCTGGGCCAGGGCACGGTTGCAAATATTTGTCCCACTCCCTCTTAAACTGATCTGTAAATGCCCGTAGCATGGACTTGATTGTAGAGTTTAACCTTTCAACAAGACCATTAGTTTGGGGATGGTAGGGGGTGGTCTTCATGTGCTTCACTCCACAGGACTTCCACAGACAAGCCAGCAGGTCTGACATGAAATTGGCACCTCGGTCAGTCAGTATTTCTTTTGGGAAACCTACCCTGCTGAAAATCTCTAACAAAGCATTTGCCACTTTTTCTGCCTCAATGGAGGACAAAGCCACTGCCTCAGGGAATCATGTAGCATAATCTACAATCACTAGGATATACTTTTTCCCTGTGGAACTTGGGGTACTCAGAGGACCCACGATATCTATAGCTACCCTCTGAAATGGCTCCTCAATCACGGGCAAAGGCATCAAAGGAGCTCTCACCTTGTCTCCTGCCTTGTCTACCTTTTGGCACTGCTCACAGGTCCTGCAGTACCCTGTTACATCTGTGGAAATTCCAGACCAATAGAAGTTGTGCATAATATGCCTCTTTGTACGTTTTATGCCCACATGACCTACAAAGGGAATATCATGGGCTATGGCTAGAAGCGCCAGATGGTAAGCTCTAGGCACTACCAACTGCTGTACTCTCTCACCTTCTAGCCCTCCCCCCAAGGGTCCACTCTTTGTACAGTAACTCTTTGTTCCAGTATACAGATTCCCCCTTCCCTTGAGAATCAGGTGCCTCCCTAGCTACCTGCACAGAAGGAATAGTAGCTTTAATTTCCAGGCACAGCTTCAGCATGTACTTTGTTAAGAAGCAAGTCTTAATGTACCATTCTATTGTAATATTATGCCTGATAGTATTTATCTTATGTGAAATCACTACACTGATGTGAGATGATGATCTATTTTATCTAGGGGACTGTTTGTTTTCAATCATAGTTAAGAGCACTGCCTAATTATTAAACAGCTCATGACCCCTTACTCCTATACCAATCCTCCCCTCAAAAAATAAATAAGCATGCATAGGTTGACACTACTTCAAGTGGGTATGCCTTATTGTTTGAAATGAAAGTGTTAATAATGATCATGTTAGAGTGTAGTGTTTTTTTGGACAGTGTTCTTCGTAGAATCTCCATAATAATACTAGAATGCTAATGGCAGTGACACTAGACATATGACACAGCATACATCTAACTGCACATTGCTGTACTGTTTGAAGACATTGCTTTGCGTCTCTTATTTATTTGTTTTCCCATTTACATCTGACCAGTTGTCTGATGACCTTGCTCATTGCTGGGCTGGCACATGTTTATCTTCCGCTGACAATTGTTAAGTAGGAGTACACGGAAGAATGAATGATATCAAGGTAGCAATGAGCTTGTTTCTGTCAGGTATTGCATCGCATCTTATGTTGTTCAGTTACTGTTAAGCTGTATAGTGTGTAGATGAAAATGTGTCACCCCAGCTGCAGAACACAGGCCAGTACTGGTGACAAATAATTTAAGCAACTTGTTTATCCTTCTTCAGTGTTAGAACACAAGCAAAACTGCGGCCCTTTGTATGAAATTGTTATTTAATCATAATATCCCTATGTCAGCCAACTGAATGTTAGTCTTTGTGCTGTATTTATTTATTTATTCATTCGTTCATTCATTTATTTATTTATAGTTATTTTTTTACAGGGTTAGTCTGGCTAGTCTTAGAAGACCCCTTTTCAGTGGAGGCTCAGAGAGAAAAGCTGCACTGCAATATACAATTTACAATTACAGTGCTGAGACATGAATGAAAATTATACAATGTGTAAGAAAAAGTCATTATTATATAATACTGAATAATGTTAGGAAGTATTATATTAAGAAGGTATTAAACAAAACAATGCAATATGATATAATGTTATGAAAGTTTCATTAATAAAGAAATATGAAAGTGTAATTGTACAACGTTGATAAAAAATTCTGATTTTACATAGGGTGGTAAAGTAATTTACATCATGGTAACAATCATAGGAAACGTCTGATCAATGTAGTGTATCGTTATAGGGCATGAAAAAGTAGGAAAATTGAAATATTGGACTATTTATTAGCAGCATAAATAGATGAATAAGAGATATATAGCTAGATAGATAGATAGACAGATAGATAGAAAAAAGTTGTTTTTTGTCTTTCGGCTTTTCCTGGTTAGGGGTCGCTACAGTGGAACTCCGGTCCGCTAATGATTGGCAGTAAATTTTCACGAATGCAGAGGTGCCAGCTCGACATTCAACCTTAAACAAAGGCACACCCATTTACACATGTCTTTTGAACGCCCATCCAACCGCGGGGAGGACATGCAGACTCCACATAGAAGGCACTCCCCGCACTCTAGCCGAGAATCGAATGGGAGAACCTCTTGCTGTGAGGCAACAATGCTACTGCTGCACCACCGGGGATGTCTAAATATGAAAGCAAAATCATTTCTGTTAAAACGATAAAATTTATTAGAGACTATAATGACTTTAAAAATGGCTGTATTTTCTCTTGGCCAAGAACTGAGTTCAAAAGTCATCCACTGGCTCAGCCAATCAGAGGATGAGAACAGATGAGGAGTATTATTGAGGGGTAGTAGAACAAGAGTGTGATGGAAACAAAATGTAGTAGTAAGAGTAGGAGAAAAAATGAAGGGAGATAAGAAAGGTAAGAAAAGAAAAACAGGAAAGATAAGTGGATGACTGTGATGGGGGAAATAAGGTTGACTACAGGAAGCACAAAAGGTAAAAAGAAGAGGAGATGAATATAAAAGTAATGAAGTGCAGGGATTTGGGAAAAAAAGAACAACAAATGATGGGAGGGTTTATTGGACATTTACTGAAAACCTGTGGCCAAAAAAGAGCAGGAAATGAGTTGAAGGAATGGATGATGTAATACACATGGATGTGTATTATAAGTATGTAGCTATGTTGAAACTTGTGTGTATTAGCTCGTAGTTTAAGTTAACCAGGGATGAGCAGTAGCATGACCCCATACTAATCAGATGTTGTTTTACATGAGAGTGAAGTTATTTTAAATTGCTGACTTGTTTCAAAGAGAGACAGGGATGGAATTCTTTGCTTTTGAAACACAATTTGAGAAAAGTGAGTAAGGTGCAAAGTTTTAGGATTTAGAAATAGCGAGCAAAGACTTGTACCCTGATCAAATGTCTCTATTTGGGGAGTAAGGTGGGATAATACATTGTAAAGCAGGATACATTTCTAGCAAGACGATTTCCCGTTCGATTCTCAGCTAGAGCGTCTTCTGTGTGGAGGCATGCGTGAATGGGTGTGCCTTCGTTGAAGGTTGTGCATCAGGGCTGGTAACTCGACATGTAAAAATCCACTACCAAACATTAGCGGACCGGAGTTCCTCTGTGGCGACTCCTAACCAGGATAAGCCGAAAGACACAACAACATATAACTTTGTGGGTTATCAGCAGCTGAGACATAGCTAGATATTGCATGAGCTCTAACCAGTTATATCACAAGTTTTAAAGTGCTAGTTAGAGAAAATGTAACAACTTTGTTATAATATTGTTTTCTTTTGAGTTGCAGTGCTGCTTGCAGATCACTAAACATCAGGGAGGCATATAGTAGGGATTATAGTAGAAAGGGTGTAGTTACGTGTTCCCTTGCTGTATCAGTAAGGTAGGGTTCAGACCTATATAGGAAAACAATTTTTTGACAAGTTCTGTTTATTGTTTGGAGTATGTGCCAACCAACTTTCATGTTGTCATCAGTTGTAACTTCTAGAAGTTAAGTGTGGAAGACCTCTTTTGTCTTGGCATTGTTAGCTGAGTATATAGTGTAGAGTCCTTTTTTTGGTGAACAGAGAGCTGTTTAGGAAAAAATATTAATTTAACCTTATTGGTATTTAGGAAAAGTTGAGCATTATTTAACCACATTTCAATGAAGGAGAAAGATTTTTGTGTGACTTCTTAGAATGATGTAGCCATTTTCTTGGCCAGCTGTTAGTTTCATTAAATTAAACATGTCATCATGGTGTGATAATTCTGCATGTAATACTATTGTAATGATTGTGCCTGACTTTGTGACTGTTGTTGTCTTGAAAACTCCAATGGACCCAGGCCCAGGCATGTCTAACAAACTGCATTGAAGTATGCAGATACCAACATTTTCAATCAGAAAAGGAATTTGATCCCTGGTCAAAAAAATGTAAAAAAAAAAAATGCCGTAACACTACTATTTATAGAAGCAATATTCTGCTGAAGTATGCATTGAGGCTTTGCTTTTTACCCTGTTATCACTTTTCAGCTTGCTCCATTTAAGACTATAACTCTAATTTTCAGTGTTCCTGTGATACTAAGCATGACTGTAATGGAAATCAATTATGTTTGTGTTTACTGAGCTAGTCCATTTTCATTGTTCATAGCCTGCTTTATCCTACTGAGGTTACAGAAAAGCCAGATCCTATTCTGGACTCAGTGGGATATGATGCCCGTCTATTACAGAACACAGACACATGCTCATGCGCGCACACACACACCCACACACACCCACACACACCCACACCCACACACACCCACACACACCCACACACACACACAGACACGCGCACACACACACACACACACACACACACACACACACACACACACACACACACACACACACACACTCAACAAAAAGTCACATGCACACATACAGATTTTAGGGGCTCACTAGTTAGTATATTCAGATGTCTATAGGATTTTGGAGGACATGGAGACCGTAGCAAAACCCCACATAAATAGAGAGAGGACATGCATACTCCCAGTAGAAAGTACCCCATATGGGAACTGAACTGAAGAACCAAGAGTTTCATAGTTTCATAGTTTGGTACTAGGCTATCTGCCCTGGGGCATTTATAAGCCTAGCCATAGTGATGTGGCTTTCGCCACCCCATGTAATGGTACAAAAGTGTACAGAATAGATTTAGAATACTGTGCCTCTGTCTAGTAGTGACACAGTTAAGACCCCCTTACATAATAGAATTAGTTTACTGTGCCTCTGTCTAGTAGTGACACAGAGATGACCCCCGGGGTAAACCTACGATCTCCCATCCACTCGTCAAGATTTCTCTTGAAGAGAGTCAGTGAGGGGCTCTGCCTAACATTGTTGTGAAGCAGCAACATCTCCCATCGGAACTGTTTGGTATTGGTAAGTATTTTGATGTTATTTATTTACTCATTTCCAAGTGCTCTAACATAGATGTGTACGCTGAAAATTTGTTTCCGTTGTCATACTCTGTTTTGCAGATAAGAAAGGAAATAATCAAACATCTAAGCTTATTTTTGTAGAGTAATTCAATCTGACATAATGTCTTATTTGAAAAACAGTTTATGATTAGGGGCCAGACCAAGGGCATGTTTGTAATGTTTATGCAACATACTTATGTGTGACAGCTGAGATGGCCTATCCTGCTCAGTTATCAATCATAACATGACACTGTACACCATGCTAAGAGTTCTACATCAAAGCTTGCTTGCATTTTGTAGTAGGTGCTCATCCTCTGCTGAACGGTTTACTGGAGGAGATCATGAATCAGCCAATCAGATATCTGTAAAAATATGACCTTATTCAAAGTCAAAATCAAAGTAAACTTTATTGTCACTTTGATTCATACAAGTCCGAACCGAGTGAAATTATGTTTCTTCAGACTCAGTCTGCAAATAATACATAGACTACATTTAACATCATGATAACATACAAAATTCTATAGATACAGACGACAAACAACAATAATAAATACTTGCATTATTGCACTGATTTAACAGATTGCCACTCATTACTAGGCTATTAGCTTATTTTCCCTGGAAAAATTGCACTTAAGTGATTGATTTAAGGCCTACATTTATATTGCACAGTAAGACAGTTCAGTTTGATTACTGCTGACTTTGCTGTCTAGGTGCTAGTAAGACCTTGTTACATATTGCACTATAGAGACTTTTCAGTATTGTTGGATGACTGCTTTAGTGTCCAGTGTGAAGGGTACTGTTTCTATAGTTTAGTAACCTGATGGCTAAGCTGTTTCTGAATCTTGAGGTTTTGCAGTGTATGCTTCGAAAGTGCCTTCCTGAACAGCTTGTAAGCAGGATGAGTGTTATCCCTAGTTACTTTCCTTGCCCTGCTGAGACATCTGGACATGTGCAGGTCTTGTATGGAAGGTAAGGAGTTCCTGATAATCCTCTCAGCTGCTTTCACTACCTTCTGGAGGGACTGATAATCAGAAACAGACCAGCTTTCATACCATACTGTAAAGCTGTTTGTCAGTATACTTTTGATGGTTCCCCTGTAGAAGGTTGAGAGAGCCATTGATGGTAGGTTTGCTTTCCTCAACCTTCGCAAGAAGTGAAGCCATTGGTGCACCTTCTTAATGATGGCATTTGTTTTGGCTGACCAATTCAAGTCTTCTGCAATGTGCACCCCCAGAAATGTGCTTTTTACTCTCTCAACTGTTTCTTCATTGATTACGAGTGGAGAGTGCTCTCTGTTGCTTTTCCTGTAGTCTGAATTATTTCTTTGGTCTTGTTGACATTTAGTGCAAGATTATTGCTGTAACATCAACTTATGAACTGATTCACCTCCTCTCTGTAGGCTGTCTCGTCATCATTCCTGATGAGGTCCACAACTGTTGTATCATCTGCAAATTTGATGATATGATATGGTTTGACCTGGGCTTGGCAGTAGAGTCATGCGTTAGTATGGTGAAAAACAGGGGGCTTAGGACACATCCCTGTGGGACTCCAGTGTTCAGGGTGATGCTCTCCAATGTATTCTTGCCTATGCACACTTTCTGGGGTCCATCTATAAGAAAGTCTAGAATCCAGTTGCATAGTGGAGTGCTGATGCCCAGTTGAACCAGCTTTCTGATCAGATTTTGCAGGATGACTGTACTGAAAGCTGAACTGAAGTCAATGAAAAGTAGCCTCACATAGCTATTCTTGTTCTCCAGGTGATCCAGCATAAAGTGGAGTGCCAAAGAAATAGCATCTCCTGTGGAGCGATTGGGTCTGTATGCAAACTGGAGTGTATCAAAGTCTGCAGGTAGTTTGGATGTTATTACATCTTTGACCAGTCTCCCAAAGCATTTCATCACAGTGGTGGTGAGAGCTATGGGACAATAATCATTTAGGCTAGCAGGTGGTGACTTCTTTGGCAGTGGTATAATGTTTGTGTACTTGAAACATTTGGGCACAATGGTTTGACTCAGTGAGTTGTTGAAGATGTCTGTGAGTACATTTGTTAGTTGGTCCGCACAGTCTCTGAGCACTTTTCCAAGAATGTTATCAAGTCCAGCTGCTTTCCTGGGGTTAACTCACTGTGGAGTCCTTCTGACATAAGCAGGGTTGAGGCTGAGCTCTTACTCATGCTGGTTGTTGGTGATTTTCTCTGCTGCTGTCTTGTTCCCTTCCTCAAACTACTGAAGTAGATGTTGAGCTTGTATAGGAATTCTGTATTATCATCACACTGTGAAGACGGCGACCTGTAATCCGTTATAGACTGGATGCCCTGCCACAGGACCTGGGATCCTTTTGTTCAGAGAAGTGTCTCATGATCTTTTGACCATATTTGCGTTTGGCCTCACTCACCACTTTGTTTAATTGAGATCTGGCCAATCTGAGGACCTCTTTATCACCAGACTTGAATGCCACATTCCTTACTTTCAGGAGCTCGTACACTTCACTTGTTAGCCATGGTTTCTGGTTGGCTCTTGTGATGATGCCTTTGGTGACTGTCACATCGTCAACACATTTTGAGATGTAACCCATCGCTGATTCAGTGTACTCCTCCAGCTTGATGTGTTGGTTTACTGTGGCCGCCTCCTTGAAGATGTCCCAGTCCATACTATCAAAATAGTCTTGTAGTGCAGAGACTGCTCCCTCCAGCCATACTCTCCCTTACTTCACTGATGGTTTCCCCCTGGTCAGAAGTGGTCTGTATGATGGATGCAACATAATAGCAAGGTGATCTGAGTTACCCAAATGGGGGTGAGGTACTGCCTTAAATGCTAGCTTAATAAAATTTGTATAGACCTTGTCCAGTGCATTCTCCTCTCTGGTTGCAAAGGCTACATATTGGAAGTATTGCGGTAGGACTTTTTTCAGATTTGCCTGATTGAGGTCACCTGCTATTATATGTACTCCATCAGGAGTTTGATTCTAGGGTGCTATAATAGTTCTTTAGTACCTGTAGTACAGCTGTCTTTGTGTGGTATGTGTTCACAATGATTCTGATCACTGAAATGTAATCTCAAGTCTTCTCTTGCATGCGTACAAGAATATAAGAGCTCTTTTGGTTTTCTTTTTAAAATATTCCACTTTAGATGTTTGCACTGCAACTGTCCTTCTATGGAAACAGTCACATTGATCTGTGTTATTATGAAAATAGTCAGTTTATGAGCAGAGTGAAGGATTGCTGTTGTGTTGTCTCGCATGCTATTTTTCAGATGTTTGTTTTGAATTATGAGTCATGCAAATGGCACACTCTGCCTTTCATCGCCAGTATGTTCTATTTCTGCAGACCACACTGTGAGACTGAATGCAGGACTTTTTTCCTTGAAATTACTGAGATTAATCCCCTTGCCGTAATTTCATTTAAACCCATTTTATAATGCATCCCTGCATAGATATCTGACTCCGATACCCCATGCTTTGCTGAGAACTTTTAGTAGTAATTGTCAGATTTTGCTCTATAGCACACACCCTAAACCACTGCAAAGAGCTAGTATTCAGCAACATAGCAAGCTTCAAATAGCTATGTAATTAGTTTCTCCTATTTCATTATTCAACACAAGTATTTCAGATACAATATAGCACTTTTAGTGGACTTATTTTTTTCTTCTTTACATTAGGTAAAAAATTCCATGTTCATGATGGCTTTCAAGACAGATAATTCTTCAAAACAGCAGACTGATGCTAACCCTGTGATGGCCTGGTATGTATGTATGTATGTATGTATTTATTTGATATTTGTTGATATCAGAAGTCTGGCTGGGCATAAAGGCCCATTTTCAGTGGAGGATTGGGGAGAAAAGTTCCAGTAAATGCAGAACAATCAAAATATATTAAGTTGTATAATATTAGCCATGTCAGGCAGAATACAAGTAACATAAATGTTACAGTGTCAAAATAAATAAGATTGTAACTATACATACAGTAGTAAGACTTGTTATGCCAATTATACTCTATGCAGATATAGTTAAATAAATAAATAACTATGCATTAGGATAGATGTCACAATACAGAGTACTGAGTTATTTACAAAGGGTGGATAGCAAAAAGCTGATATACTTTTGAGACACAAATAAAATGAGTGGTAAAAGAGTTAAGAGAGGTATAGGTAGAAATTGGGTGGGTGAAGACAGACTGATAGTCGATAGCAGAGTAAAGGAGAGCAGAGGTAAGATGAAGAAAATGGAGATGTTATACGTATATGGAAGCTGTACAGCTACAGTACCAGGATGTTGAGAGGTATTTTCTTAGATGTATAAGCAAATAAATACCAGGAAAAGAGACAACTATGACAAGCCATTGTAAATAGTGAAACACTCAACTTTAATTAAGAAATACCAAAAAACATAAACGCTTAATTACAGTTTATTGTGGTTTCGCTATTTACAATGGCTTGTCATGGTTTTCGCTATTTACAACGGCTTGTTGTGGTTTTGTTATTTATAACTGCTTGTCATGGTTTCGCTATTTACATTGGCTTGTCATGATTTTTGCTATTTATAATGGCTTGTCGTGGTTTTCAATATTCACAATGGCTTAACATGGTAAAGTTGAGTGTTTCACTATTTACAACGGCCTGTCATGATTATCTCCTTTCCTGGTGCTTATTTGCTTGTGGATTTATTTGGTCTTTTTGTTTGGGCACCGTCTCTACAAGAAAATTGTATTTTCTTAGATGTGTTTTGAAGGACTGTTGGTTTTCAAGAAACCTGAGAGCACATCAGAGGACATTCCAGAGGGTATCTACAGAGTTTGAGTATAAAGGTACAGGGTTTGATTCTCACATGAGAACATAGCATCAGAAACAGAAAGGAGAGACGTTTTGCTGATTTAAGTACTTTTTTGGCTTTCTCTTAGCCGTTTTTGCTTAATCACACTATAAAAAGCCATTTTACTGCTGTTTGTTGCTGCATTTGAGTTTTAAATCATTTTTTTCTGTGTGTGCACTTGTTTTTTGCTTAAAGTATTATAACTTAAACTGCATTTGATTCTGTAGGCGTCCCACTCAAGTGCGACTGCCTTTTCTGTGCATTGCTACTGTTTAAATTGCTTTTTACTGTTTAATTCCTAAAAAAAAAAAAAAAATGGAAAAAAAAATATATATTCTCTGTACTGCTGTTTTCCCACCCTTTCATATACTACAATAGTTCGGATCCCAGATCTGCTGATTTCAGGACTTTAGTGTAGTTTCTGAGTGTCCAGACCTTGTTGTGCCATTGGGAGGTCTTTCTGCTTATCAGTGAGAGTGGTAAGTACTAGAGCAGCCTATCTGTCACAAGAGGAGTGTCTCCAGGTCTGAAAAGTTACCTTACTGGCCGTTTTAGGCTAATTCCTATCCCTTTCAAGTTTCTGAGTTAAAAACCCGTGTTTGTGCTGGTTTCCACTTGTTTTAGCTCCGCTGATCCTGTTTGGGTGTCCTGCAGACTTCCACGGCATCAGAAACAAGAAGGAGATGCTTTTTGCTGATTTAAGCACTTTTTTGGCTTTCTCTTAGCCGTTTTTGCTTAATTGCACTTTAAAAAGCTGTTTTATTGCTGTTTATTACTGCATTTCAGTTTAAAATAGTTTTTTTCTGTGTGTGTGTGTGTGTGTGTGTGTGTGTGTGTGTGTGTGTGTGTGTGTGTGTGTGTGTGTTTTTTGCTTAAAGTATTATAATTTAAACTGCATTTTATTCTGTAGGCATCCCACTCAATTGCGACTGCCTTTTCTGTGCATTGCTACTGTTTAAATAGCTTTTTACTGTTTAATTCCTAAAAAAAAAAAAAAATGAAAAAAACAAAAAAATATTCGCTGTATTGCTGTTTTCCTGCCCTTTCCTATACTAGAATAGTCTGGATCCCAGATCTGCTGGTTTCAGGACTTTAGTGTATTCTCTGAGTGTCCAGACCTTGTTCTGCCAGTGGGAGGTCCTTCTGATTATCAGTGAGAGTGTTAAGTGCTAGAGCAGCCTATCTGCCACAAGAGGAGTGTCTCCAGCTCTAAAAAGTTACCTTATGTAAGGTTGTTTTGGGCTAATTCCTATCCCTTTCAAGTTTCTGAGTTAAAAACCTGTGTTTACGCGGGTTTGCACTTGTTTCACCTCCACAAATCCTGTTTGGCCTTTCTGCAGACTACCACAACATCAGAAACAAGAATGAGAAACGTTTTGCTGATTTATGTACTTTTTTGGCTTTCTCTTAGCCATTTTTGCTTAATCGCACTTTAAAAAGCCGTTTTACTGCTGTTTATTGCTGCATTTCAGTTCAAAATATTTTTTTCTGTGGGCGCACTTGTTTTTTGTTTAAAGTATTATAATTTAAACTGCATTTGATTCTGTAGGCATCCCACTCAATTGTGACTGCCTTTTCTGTGCATTGCTACTGTTTAAATTGCTTTTTACTGTTTAATTCATAAAAAAATAATAATAATAATAATATTCACTGTATTGCTGTTTTCCCACCCTTTCCTATACTACAATAGTCTGGATCCCAGATCTGCTGATTTCAGGACTTTAGTGTATTCTCTGAGTGTCCAGACCTTGTTGTGCCAGTGGGAGGTCTTTCTGCTTATCAGTGAAAGTGGTAAGCACTAGAGAAGCCTATCTGCCACAAGAGGAGTGTCTCCAGCTCTGAAAAGTTACCTTATTGGCTGTTTTGGGCTAATTCCTATCCCTTTCAATTTTCTGAGTTAAAAACCTGTGTTTGCGTGGGTTTGCGCTTGTTTTAGCTCTGCAGATCCTGTTTGGGCGTCCTGCAGACTACCACAGTGTCAAAAACAAGAAGGAGAGACTGAATGCTGATTTAAGTACTTTTTTGACTTTCTCTTCGCTGTTTTTGCCTAATTGCACTTTAAAAACCCGTTTTACTGCTGTTTATTGCTGCATTTCAATTTAAAATTGTTTTTTTCTGTGTGTGCACTTGTTTTTTGCTTAAAGTATTATAATTTAAACTGCATTTGATTCTGTAGGTGTACCACTGAAGTGTTACTGCCTTTTCTGTGCATTGCTACTGTTTAATTTTCTTTTTACTGTTTAATTCCTAAAAAGAAAACTAAAAAAAAAAACAAAATAAAAATTCTCTGAACTGCCGTTTTCCTGCCCTTTCCTATACTAGAATAGTCTGGATCCCAGATCTGCTGGTTTCAGGTCTTTAGTGTATTTTCTGAGTATCCAGACCTTGTTGTGCCAGTGGGAGGTCTTTCTGCTTATCAGTGAGAGTGGTAAGTACTAGAGTAGCCTATCTGCCACAAGAGTAGTGTCTCCAGCTCTGAAAAGTTATCTTATTGGCCGGTTTGGGCTAATTCCTATCCCTTTCAAGTTTCTGAGTTAAAAACCCATGTTTGCATGGGTTTGCACTTGTTTTAGCTCCACAAATCCTGTTTGGGTTTCCTGCAGACTACCACAGCATCAGAAACAAGAAGGAGTGACTTTTTGCTGATTTATGTACTTTTTTGGCTTTCTCTTAGCCATTTTTGCTTAATCGCACTTTAAAAAGCCGTTTTACTGCTGTTTATTGCTGCATTTCAGTTCAAAATATTTTTTTCTGTGTGTGCACTTGTTTTTTGCTTAAAGTATTATAATTTAAACTGCATTTGATTCTGTAGGTGTCCCACTGAAGTGTGACTGCCTTTTCTGTGCATTGCTACTGTTTAAACTTCTTTTTACTGTTTAATTCCTAAAAAGAAAACTAAAAAAAAAACAAAATAAAAATTCTCTGTACTGCCGTTTTCCTGCCTTTTCCTATACTAGAATAGTCTGGATCCCAGATCTGCTGGTTTCAGGACTTTAGTATATTTTCTGAGTATCCAGACCTTGTTGTGCCTGGAGGTCTTTCTGCTTATCAGTGAGAGTGGTAAGTACTAGAGTAGCCTATCTGCCACAAGAGTAGTGTCTCCAGCTCTGAAAAGTTATCTTATTGGCCGGTTTGGGCTAATTCTTATCCCTTCCAAGTTTCTGAGTTAAAAACCCATGTTTGCATGGGTTTGCACTTGTTTTAGCTCCACAAATCCTGTTGGGTTTTCCTGCAGACTACCACAGCATCAGAAACAAGAAGGAGTGACTTTTTGCTGATTTATGTACTTTTTTTTGTCTTTCTCTTAGTCATTTTTGCTTAATCACACTTTAAAAAGCCGTTTTACTGCTGTTTATTGCTGCATTTCGGTTCAAAATATTTTTTTCTGTGTGTGCACTTGTTTTTTGCTTAAAGTATTATAATTTAAACTGCATTTGATTCTGTAGGCATCCCACTCAAGTGTGACTACCTTTTCTGTGCATTGCTACCGTTTAAATTGCTTTTTACGGTTTAATTCCTAAAACAAATCTGAAATAAACAAAAACATAGTCTCTGTACTGATGTTGTCATGCCTTTTCCTATACTAGAATAGTCTGGATCCCAGATCTGCTGGTTTCAGGACTTTAGTGTATTTTCTGAGTGTCCAGATCTTGTTGTGCCAGTGGGAGGTCTTTCTGCTTATCAATGAGAGTGGTATGCACTACAGCAGCCTATCTGCCACAAGAGGAGTGTCTTCAGCTCTGAATAGTTACCTTATTGGCTGTTTTGGGCTAATTCCTATCCCTTTTGAGTTTCTGAGTTAAAAACATGTGTTTGCGTAGGTTTGCACTTGTTTTAGCTCCGCGGATCCTGTTTGTGCATCCTGCAGACTACCACAGCGTCAGAAACAAGAAGGAGAGACTTATAGAGATTTAAGTACTTTTTTGGTTTTCTCTTAGCCGTTTTTGCTTAATCGCACTTTAAAAAGCCGTTTTACTGCTGTTTATTGCTGCATTCCAGTTTAAAATCATTTTTTCTGTGTGTGTGCACTTGTTTTTCCTTAAAGTATTATAATTTTAACTGCATTTGATTCTGTAGGTGTCCCACTTAAGTGTGACTGCCTTTTATGTGCATTGCTACTGTTTAAATTGCTTTTTACTGTTTTAATTCCTAAAAAAAAAATATATTGCTCTTCAAATTTTCCCTTAGAACTTGTTTTGTAATAGTAGCACTAAAATCTGAATCCCTGTGACTAGCACTTGCTCTAGAACTGCTAAAAAGTACTAAGAAACCATAAACTAATGCAAGCACTAAACAACCTAAAATTGCAAAGCACCTTGCCAAGGTAAGGAAAAACAGCTCTTGCACTTTACTAAAATGCAGCTAACCAGGCATGTCCAAGTGTCAGCTTCTGGTCATTTCTCCTGTCCACCTGGTGAATATGGGTATATTGGGGCAATGCAGCAATTGCCTCATGTACACAGACAACCCTCTCCTCCTACCACCACCTCCTACCACCAAACACTACAACCTACTAGAGATGCAAGTACATAGCCAAACTGGAAGCAAAGCTCTCCCCAACCAAGACTGTACTAGACTGTCAAGAGGAGAAGGTAAACATCTGCACCACACCTCAAGCAACACATAGCCCTACAACACCCACACATAGCAACATGAAACCCACATATGCCGAGGCCCTTAACATTAACTTACCCAAGCAACAAGGACCTCCAAAGCTGAAACGCAAACAAACACCAATCACAACCCAAGCAACACATAGCTCACAACATCAGTGTGCCACCCAAAAACAGCCCCTAAGACAAGACAACGTCCCAAACACTTTAGTGATAGGTGACTCTATAGTCAGGCACACTGATGTCCCACTTACCAGACTGAACAAGGAGAAAATTACTGTCAGCTGCCTGTCGGGTGCCAGGATCCACCACATAACGCATGCACTCAAGTCACTCCACAACAAGTACAAATATGACTCTGTCATTGTTCATGTTGGAGCAAATGACTTGAGATGCACCTCCCTGGACTACATGAAAAGAGACATTAAAGAGCTCTTGGACCATGTGGCCCAGGCAGGTATGACCCTAGCCCTGAGTAGCATCCTGCCTTTGCCCAGAATGATACCACAGTATAAGGAAAAAATGATTGGCTAAGCTTCTGGTGTCATTCAAAGGGGATCCAGTATCTGTCTGCCTGGGATGACATGAACGACAAACCATGATGCTTTACCAGAAATGGCCTGCACCTGTCACCCCTGGGATTTAGATTATTGGCTAAGGCTCTTGCCACCCCTATAGTGCCTTTTTTAGGCAAGGTTCAAATGACAAAACCACCAACGTGACAGACACAAACATGCGAAATCTGAGAGTAATGCTACTCAATGCTAGAAGTCTAAACCTCAAAATGCACTCCCTTGAGGCACTCCTAAAAATGGAGAACATTGATATCTGTGCAGTAACTGAGACCTGGTTCAAGGCTCCAGAGAGCACCCCTGCATTACCAGGCTATAATTCATATCACACCTTTTGGCCACCTAACCTGGACTGAAACACTAAAGGTGGAGGCATGTCCATATTCATTAAGGATATCCACACCTCCAGGTTAATTGCTCAGCATAATGCATCTGAGATTATCCAAGTGCAACTAACTCTGGGCAAGACCGCAATCCAAATTGTAACTTGCTACAGATCCCCCTCTATCCCCCAGGATTCCTACTCCTCATTTCTTGATACACTGGAAAATATTAGGGTACAACCCAACACCCTAATAATGGGCGATTTCAACTACCCCACCATTAACTGGGAAAACTATTCATGTACCAACTCTTTTGCTCAACGTTTTCTGGAATTTATAAATTCCAATGCCTTGGATCAACTTATCCACACCCCCACCAGGAGCAGCAATATCCTAGACCTGGTCATTACTAACATGGGCATCCGGTGTTCCACACCAGAGGTCAATTCCTCGCTGGTCAGATCCGACCACAAGCTAATCAGCCTAGACATCCACATGTCGCTCCCACCCACCATTAGGGAAACCACCGTAAAAAATTTCTCCAAAGCCAACTTCACTTTTTTTAAGACAGAAGTGGCAAACTTCATGATACCCATGCAGATGGACAATAGAGGTACGACTGCTGAATCCTACACAAATGCACTTTATAAGCACTTATACAAGTACATGGATCATGCTATCCCTAACAGAACCAAGATGCTATCCTCCAAAAAAAGGAAGCCAATCTGGTGGTCCCCTGCCATAAACAAACTCTACAACAGAAGAAAGAAACTGTTGCAAAAAAAAGTAAAATCCCATGACTGGAAGAACTCCCTGGTCAGCCTCAGCAAGAAGCTGAGATCCCTCATAAAATCCTCCAAAGCTAGTTAAGAAAACAAAATCACCACTGATTCTAAAGACAGCCACAAAGCATTCTATAGCTATGTCAAGAATCTCAATGGCAATACTCAGATCTGCTCTGAGTTACAGCACAATGGCACTAAATATACAGAACCAACTGATATTGCCAACATCCTGGCAGATAGGTTCAGTGCTAACTTTGCCCCCCCTCCCCCCTCTAAAGGGCCCATCTCTATACCAGAAGAATGCAAAGTTCCTGTAATCACGGCTGCACAGGTAAACACCACATTCTCCAAAGCCAAGAACACAGCATTCATGGGACCTAACAACATCCCAGGCTGCGTTCTACATGAACTACAGAATGAAGTGGCATCCACCCTAAGCACCATGTTCAATCATAGCCTCACCTCAGGATTTGTGCCCACTGAATGGCACACAGCAACGGTTATCCCACTCCACAAAGGGGGAGCCACGATGGACCCCAGGAACTACCACCCCATTAGCCTAACGAGCCTGGTCTGCAAGGCCAAGGAATGTATCATCATGGAACTTATAAACAAAGACATTGGTAATCTCCAAACTCTGGACCCCACCCAGTTCGGGTTTGTAAAAGGCAGATCATGTCTCCTAAACCTAATAGACTTCTTTGAAGCAGCCACCAAAGCCATAGATGAGGGTAAGGTGGTTCACACAGCCTATCTAGGTCTTGCCAAGGCTTTTAACACCAGTCCCCACTCTGGAATTATAGATAAACTCACTAAACTAGGTATAAATCTCTATGTCACAAGATGGGTTGCCAACTGGCTCACTGACAGAACCCACACTGTGAAAGTTGCAGACTCCAAATCCGACTTCAGACCAGTGACAAGTGTAGTACCACAGGGTTCGGTCCTAGGTCCCCTCCTGTTTGGTATCTACTTTTCTGAAGTACAGGCTAACACAGAAGGTCTTTGGCTAATGAAGTTCACAGATGACTGCAAACTAGGAGCCATAACTGAAACCGCTAACGATGTGGACATCCTGCAAAAGGGCCTCACTGAGACAGATCCCTGGTATCAAAGCCATGGCCTCAAGCTCAGTGCCAAAAAGTGCATTGTCATCCCCTTTGGTAAAAACTCTGTACCCATGAGCTACCACATAAGTGGTAGTCTACTTAACACCGAAAGTGTGATAAGAGACCTTGGGACACAGGTAGACAGTAGTCTCTCCTTTGGTAATCACATCACCACAGTAGTCAGGGAATCCTTCTATGTGGCGCACCTCATCACAAAAGGTTTTTCCATCCAGGAAAAAAGAGGTCATTGTTCCCCTCTACTCGTCACTCATTAGACCTATTATAGAGTACAACACCCCTTTTGGCATGTACCTCACAAGACATCTACAACAACTGGAAAGGCAGCATAAATACCTCACAAAGAGGATTACCGGCCTCAAACAGATGCCCTACACAGACCATCTCAAAAAACTCCGGCTTTATTCCATCGCATACCACCTACTCAGAGGTGATCTCTGCCTAACATACAAAACTATGTCAAATCCAGAGCTGTTGGACATGCTCCACTTAAAGAAATCCCAATCCCTCCGAGCAACACGCTCTAGGGACCTAAACCTTGTCACAACAATAAACAGAACATGCTGGTGGGACAGATTTGTGTCCCAGAGACTTCCCATACTCTGGAACAAACTACCTATCTATATCAAACAAAGCTCCTCATTAGTACTCTTCAAGAAAAATCTTGATGATTGGATGGGAATTAGTAAATTCACCCTGGGGATCACCGCTGTGCCTCTGCTCGACAGGGGCACAGGAAAATAACTTTCTTGGGTGGTGAAAGTCAGGGTACCTTTTTGGCTGGGCTTGTATATGCCCTAGGGCTGATAGCCTAGTACCTACCTATGAACCTATGAACCTATAAAGAAGCTTCCGATGCATTTTGGCCTTTAGTGACAGAGAGTAGGAGTTTGTCTTTAGAGTGAAGAGCTTTGGAAGGGTGGTAGTGTTGAAGCATGTATTTTAGTGCTGGCTAATTATCAGGGTAGTGTATCAGAGTATGAGCTAGTAGTAGCTGACTATAGTGGAGATGATGTGAGAGTTCAGTCCAGTTTAGTTGTTTAAGGGCAGAACAGTGATGAGTTCTAAAGGGGTGATTTGCAGCAAAGCAAGCTATTTTATTGTTCCATTGTTCCTGCTTTGTTTGTGTGGACAAGTATCTGTCCAGACAAATGCAACAACTGGAACGTCCACAGGTATACCATACTAAAAGGATACAAGTCCAAAACAACATGTCCTACATGGACCGACTCAAAGCCCTGTCACTATACTTGATATCCTACAGACTGTTAAGAGGTGACCTGTGTCTGGCATACAAGGCATCCCCTGACCCATTACTGATAGATTTACTGCACATTAACAAGTCAAATGTCATCATAAATACTCAGTCAAGGATCTAAACCTCTTCTGCTATATCAACAGAATGGTTTGGAGGAACAGGTATATTTCACAGAGGATACACTGTTGTGGAACAGACTTCCCATCCACCTAAAACAAAGTTCATCCCTCTTCATTTTCAAGTGTAACTTTGATCTATGGATAGGAAACAGAAAATGTACTCTAGAACTGCCTCCTGTACTACTAAGGGAGATATGCAGCTCCTAAATGTTTTATCCCATGCATGGGTCCACTCAAATTATCTATGGTATTATCCCAGTTGTTCTCATTATGGGTAATATACAATTATCTACCATGGGATGGGTAAGGCCATGGGATAGGTTATTTAGAACATAAAAAAGGAAATTTGCTAGGCTTAAAATGGCTCACAAAGGCAGCTAACCTAGTATTTACCTATGAACCTGTGCTTTCCAGGCCTTGTCTCTAAGCACCATTACTTGTGTACTGTTTTTAGATAGCCATGTTGCTGGATTAATTTTAACAGTTTTTCTCCTGATGAGAGCATGTTCATTCAGTATACTAATCAAGGTTTGTTAAATTCAAGGACTACCTCATCTAAAGGAAGATTTTTTAACATATTCCCATTGTATTGCTTGAAGATGAGATGAAATTGTCTACATTAAAAGTAGTAAATTACAATAATTTTATTACTGACTATAACAACATTTTCTCACTATAACTTAATAGTATATTTAGCATGCCTGTTACAGCTCTTATGATTACAATACATCAAGCTATATTCAAAAACATATATCGCCACCCAAGAAAATTATTTCCTGTGCTCCTGTCGAGCAGAGTCACAGAGATGATCCCCGGGGTGAATTTCCTATTTCCCATCCAATCATCAAGATTTTTCTTGAAGAGTGCTAATGAGGAGCTTTGTTTGATATAGATAGGTAGTTTGTTCCAGAGTATGGGAAGTCTCTGGGACAGGAATCTATCCCTCCAGCATGTTCTGTTTATTGTGGTGCAAGGTTTAGGTCCCTACAGCGTGTAGCTCGGATGGATTGGGATTTCTTTAAGTGGAGCATGTCCAACAGCTCTGGGTTTTACATAGCTTTGTATGTTAAGCAGAGATCGCCTCTGAGTAGACGATATGTGACGGAGTAAAGCTGGAGTTTTTTGAGAAGGTCTGCATAGGGCATCTGTTTGAGGCTGGTAATCATCTTTGTGAGGTATTTCTGCAGCATTTCCAGTTGTTGTAGATGTCTTGTGAGGTACATACCAAAATAGGCATTGTACTCTATAATGGGTCTAATGAGTGACGAGTAGAGGGGAACAATGACCTCTTTTTTCCCTGGATGAGAAACCTTTTGTGATGAGGTGTGCCACGTAGAAGGATTTCCTGACTACTGTGGTGATGTGATTATCAAAGGAGAAACTACTGTCCAACTGTGTCCCAAGGTCTCATCACACTTTCGGTGTTGAGTAGACTACCACCTATGTGGTAGCTCATGGGTACAGAGTTTTTACCAACGGGGATGACAATGCACTTTTTGGCATTGAGCTTGCGGCCATGGCTTTGACACCAGGCATTTGTCTTCATGAGGCTCTTTTGTAGGATGTCCACATCATTAGGAGTTTCAACTATGGCTCCTAGTTTGCAGTCATCTGCGAACTTCATTAGCCAAAGACCTTCTGTGTTAGCCTGTACTTCAGAAAAGTAGATACCAAAAAGGAGAGGACCCAGGACTGAACCCTGTGGTACTCCACTTGTCACTGGTCTGAAGTCGGATTTGGAGTTTGCTACTCTCACAGTGTGGGTTCTGTCAGTGAGCCAGTTGGCAACCCATCTTGTGACATAGGGATTTATACCTAGTTTAGTGAGTTTATCTATAATTCCAGAGTGGAGGATGGTGTCAAAAGCCTTGGAGTGATCTAGATAAGCTGTGTGAGCAACCTTAGCCTCGTCTACGGCTTTGGTGACTGCTTCAAAGAAGTCTATCAAGTTTAGGAGACATGATCTGCCTTTTACAAACCCAAACTGAGTGGGGTCCAGAGTTTGGAGATTACCAATGTCTTTTGTGTATAAGATCCATGATGATACGTTCCATGGCCTTGCAGACCAGGCTCGTTAGGCTAATGGGGCGGTAGTTTCCGGGGTCCATGGTGGCTCCCCCTTTGTGGAGTGGGATAACCATTGCTGTGCGCCATTCAGGGAGCACAAAACCTGAGGTGAGGCTATGATTGAAGATGGTGCTTAGGTGGGGTGCCAGTCCATTCTGTAGTTCATGTAGAACGCAGCCTGGGATGTTGTCAGGTTCCCATGGATGCTATGTTCTTGGCTTTGGAGAGTGTGGTTTTTACCTGTGCAGCCGTGATTACAGGAACTTTGCATTCTTCCAGTATAGAGATGGGCCCTTTAGGGGGTGAGAGGGGGGTAAAGTTAGCACTGAACCTATCTATATGTTTTCTCTGGTCCTGCTAATGTGTCATCTACTTATTTTGTTTTCTTTAAAAAATTGCTTATTTGTAAACCAAATCAAGATCACTTTTGACAGAAATATGACATGAGATTGAGGATATTGCCTCTTTATGCACGAGTACAAGTAAGGCCTTTCTTCTTGTCCCGTTCTATTAGCTACAAAAAGTAACTCACTGCTAGTGATTTTCTAATATTCTTGGTTTTACAATTCCTTTAACTTCTGTTTCTTTAAATTCTCACTGCTGGAATTCCATTTCTGACTATCCCTCTGTTAACATCTTCTAAGGATTCTTCCATATCAGTCTCTGTAGTGACTTATTTCACTAATTTAATAACTTGGTTTTCTGTAACACCAAGTGTCATCTCTATCAATTTCTGTAGTGATTTCTTTCACTAATGTGCCATCTGTATTGTTCCAGTAATACATGGGTTTTCTCTGCCTTCTAGCCAAAGCCAGATTTTAGTTTCTTCCGAAGGTTCCACTGATATTATTTTTTTCTTTATCAAGCTGTATATTTTTAACTCTATGTCATACTACTATTGCCGTCCCCATTCTTATCAAGAGTACATTTCCAGTTGTGTGTTCTCAAAAGTGTGACAGACTATTGCTGCTCCTCCCCATTCTTACTTGGAGTATATTCAGGACTGAGAGTCTAATGCTACTCCCCTCCCCATTTTTAGTTGATGTATATTCAGATCACAAGGTATCTAATATACCATGTGATGCCCATGCACTGGCCCAGTAATCAAGGAGCTTCAATCCTCACCACTAACACCGGTAAGAGATGTGCACATTGGGAGGATAACAAGTACACAGACAGTAAAGTACAATTTCCCCTAAGAGCACTCAGAGATAACAGTCAGTCTGGGGCTAGTTTCTCCCTTTCTCTCCAGATCCCCAATAAGACTCCCCACTGGCACAACTTTAGGGTTCAGATCTCAGCTGAGTGGTCAAGCCAAAACCTCCAGCACCTTCTCTGTCCAACCAGTGTTTCACATCCCTGCCCAAGTAGCTGATACACACACAGACTTTGAGATTTGAGTTATATACAAACACACAGATACTCCTGGCAAAGGCTGGCACAGGTTCCCTAGCTATGCCCCCTTCTGCCCAGACCATAAGGTAGTACCAACTGCCACCAACCATTCTTATCAGCTATTATAAAAGCCCTTACCAAAGGGTGTCCATTTTTACTGTGTAATGTTATTATTATCCAATTGGTAAATGTGCCCACGGCTAATGCTAGTTAGGAGTGGCCTATACAGTGTCACCAAATACATGCAAGTACTCTCAGAGCTTAAATATCTCTACACAAAATCAGCTACAGTTAAAAGGTTTAAATATATTTAATAATAAATAATAAAAGTACAAGACAATACTTATTAACTCAACACAGTGACAGTAGAGACTTCACAATTCACAAGAAATACTTTAAAATAACATATTATGATAGTCTCACATAATAATTTTCTTAGGTGGTGAAAGCCAGGGTACCTTTTTGACTAGGCTTATATAGGCCCTAGGGCCAATAGCCAAGTACCTACATATGAACCTATATAAAACATCTATACTAATCTTGCTATATTCCTATCTATCTCTAAGAGAAATACTAAGATCTAAGTCTTACAAACAGAGCAAGGCAAGTGCTGGTGAGTTGTCAGATTCAGAACAAAATACAAAATGCACTCTCTCTGAGATAGTTCTTACATTAATAATAAACATTACTGCTGGGTTAGCTAGATGACATCACTATTTGACACTTGCATCTAGTTCCCAGGCTAAACAGATACCAACAGAATTTAACATGTCTCTGTCAAAAATACTTCTCTCTCATATGTACAGCTGCTAGGAAGTCACAGAGCAAATACAAAAACATTTACATGTTAAATCTAGTAATTATCTCTGTCTTAAGATGATAGAAAGAATTTCCAGATGTAGACATTCTGTCTTCTAGCTGAGATAACACACAGTTGTAAAACTCATTATTTATCAGCTTATTTTCTTAGAGTTTGCAGGTTAACTCTCTATGTCCCAATTTCTACCACAAAAACATACATTTGCATTGACATACAGTTTATACACATTTCTGCTATTTTCCAGCAGGGGTGCACTGTGGTTACATATTTTGAAGCTCAGCACATAACACCGGTTTCTTACATTTGTCAAACAAGCCTGTGGATCATATTAATATTTAGAAATGACATAGGATTATTTACAAAATTGTATCTAGCTGGGCTGGCAGCCTTCACACCCCCCCCCCAGAACTCAAGCTAGTTTTCAAGTGTCCCTTGAGAAACATTGCTTGAGATGGTTGAGCCTATCTGGGAGTACCTTACCCCATTCCCTGTCTTGAGATTCCACCTGCCTTGGCATTGCTAACCCCAGTGCTGTGCT
This sequence comes from Protopterus annectens, assembly GCF_019279795.1. Taxonomy (NCBI): domain Eukaryota; kingdom Metazoa; phylum Chordata; order Ceratodontiformes; family Protopteridae; genus Protopterus; species Protopterus annectens. Next base: position 1,774,879,989 of record NC_056733.1, on the reverse strand, counting down.
GCACTGTCCCTTCATATGCCTGCAATCCTAAGCTCCACCACAGTAATTTGGGATTTTCCTGGCTGGCTCCCTGTAGTCATGCATCCCCCTCAGACTCCTCCTGCCTCCTATTGCCAATACATAGCACAAGAGCTTCCCTATCATGGTAAGGTTTCATTATGTTAACATGGTACAATTTGTGCCCCTGCCTCCTGCCTAGCAGTTCTACCATGTAGTTAAAATCACTGACCTTCCTTACCACCTTGTAGGGTCCCTCCCAAGCTGCCTGCAGCTTGTTGTATCTGACAGGAATGAGAACCATTACCTGATGCCCTACAGCATACTCTCTAGCTCGAGCATTCCTGTCATACCAGACCTTTTTAAACTGTTGGGCTTCTGCCAGGTTCTCCTGGGCCAAGCCCACGAGTTCTCTGAGCCTTGTCCTGAGGTTTAGAACATATGCCACAACAGGCTCCTAGTGGGATTCACACTCACCCTCCCACTCATCTCAAATTAAGTCTAGAGGCCCTCTCACCCTATGCCCATACAACAACTCAAAGGGTGAAAAAAGTGTGGATTCCTGGGGAACCCCTCTGTAAGCAAACAACAGATGTGGCAAATATTTGTCCCACTTCCTCTTACACTGGTCTGCAAATGCTCGCACCATCAACTTGAGTGTAGAGTTTAACCTCTCAATAAGACCATTTGTCTGAGGATGGTAGGGGGTGGTCTTTAGGTGCTTCACCCGACAGTACTTCCACAGACAAGCCAGCAGGTCTGACATGAAATTGGCACCTCTGTCAGTCAGTATTTCTTTTGAAAAACCTACCCTGCTGAAAATCTCTAACAAAGCATTTGCCACCTTTTCTGCCTCAATGGAGGATAGACACACTGCCTCAGGGTATCTCATAGCATAATCTACTACCTCTAGGATATACCTTTTCCCTGTGGAACTTGGGGTACTCAAATGCCCCACAATATCCATAGCTAACCTCTGAAATTGTTCCTCAATCACAGGCAAAGGCATCAAATGAGCTTTCACCTTGTCTCCTGCCTTGCCTACCTTTTGGCTCTGCTCACAGATCCTGCAGTACCCTGTTACATCTCTGGAAATCCCAGGCCAATAACAGTTCTGCATAATACATTTCTTTGTACATTTTATGCCCATATGACCTGCAAAGGGAATATCATGGGCTATGGCTAGAAGTGCCAGATGGTAGGCTCTAGGCACTACCAACTGTTGTGTTCTCTCACCCTCTAGTCCTCCCTCAGGGGTCCACTCTCTGTACAGTAACCCTTTGTCCCAGTATACAGATTCTCCCTTCCCTTGAGAATCAGGTGCCTCACTAGCTACCTGCCTCAGGTCTTGTAATGTAGGGTCTGAGAGCTGAGCCTGCCTTAACTCTCTCTCTCTTTGTAACCCTTCCCAGCTCCCCCTTCCACAGGAAGTCTGGTATCCTCTGACAGCGGTGCCTCACTGTCAGCCTTGGTACTACTACTCACCTCTGCGCTTGCAGTCACTCAGACCAAGGGAACATCAGTACCAACAAGCAGCTGTGGCTCACCTTCAGTCTCACTGCTACAGGGTAGCTCCCTCCCTGATGTAACCACCTCACCAGTCTTGGCTGCAAGTATGCGGTCTGTCTGGGTTTCCCCCAGGCTAAAAGACCCACATCCTTGTCTCCAAGCTTGACTGCGTGCAACTGCATGAACACACAGTACTGTATTATCAGAATCATTCCCTATCAGGACATCTGCAGGGATATCCTCAAACACACCTACTTGCTGGCTTCCTTTTCCACCCTCCCAGTCAAGGTTAACCCCAGCCAAAGGTATTTGGAATGGGGTCCCTCCTAAAGCTCTGACTGGAGTAGACTACCCAGGCAAGTAGTGCTCCTCTGTAACCATCGCAGGCTTCACAATGATTATATCAGAGGCTGTGCCTCTCTTAGCAATGGTCTCTTTGCCATACACTAAGATACGATATAACCTCTTGTGGTGGTTTGGTACCCTTGTTGTCTCAAGACAACCTACTGTTGGCATTTTGTCATTTCCACTTACTGGTTCTCCCACCTTTTGTTCCCCACCTTGTCTCTGTGGACATCTATATGCTACATGGCCCTACTGGTTGCATTTAAAACATTTAACCCTAGGTCCTGGACATGTACCTGGACTAGTGGCTTCCCCTACTACTGGCAGATTCTGTTGGGGCAGTCTGGGCTGCCCAACATGGGTTCCCTTAGACCCATGAGCAGTACTGGGTGTCCTAGGTATAGGTCTCTCTTCTTTCTCAACTCATCTACAGTAAGGCATTCCCTATCAGCTAACCAGATCCTCATGTTCTCAGGAAAAGTACTAAGGGCTTGTTCCCTCACCAAAAGGTCTACCAGCCCTTCAAAAGTGGTGACCTGACATCCACTCACCCACCTATGAAAATACGTGCTTAGTTCAGCAACATATTCACATATACTTTCATCTGCCTTACGTCTATGCTCATGAAACTTTTTCCTATAAGCTTCAGGTGTTAGCTTAAAACAATTCTAGCAAGCAATTCTTTACAACATTATAATTTATGAAATAAAAGGAAAGCATAGTCAACAGTAGCTGTGAACAACTAGAAAAAAACTTTAATTGTAAGCGCTTTTGTTGAGGCTGATGCCAAAACTTGATTTCGGTCAGATGATTTTGAAATTACATCAAATAAATTCCATGAATGAATATGAAAAAATGAACAAATAAATAAATAACAGTCAGATCAAAGTATGTTGTTACTTAGAAGAACTACCACTCACTAGATAACACTAAAAAATTAAGAAAGATAAAGTCATAATTCATACTTCACATCCACTGAATTACTTCTAGAAATAATCCCATATGAAAATATAGGCCTATATGGCATAAAAATATATGTATATATGCTAAAAGAACATAATTTCACCTCAATAAACTCCTTAACTTTAAAACACAGGCAATTGAACAACTGTCATTTAAACCTGGTGGCTTAAAAGCATCTAGTTTCAATTGCCATAATAATTCTTGCTGTTCTAATTTTAGTGATAAAGTTCCACCTCTCTTACCATTTTGAACCTGATCAATTACTTTAAACACAAAGGAATGTTCAGGATGGGTGGAAATGTGTTTCGCCTAAGCATTCTCAATTTTATTATTCCTAATGGCATATAAATGCTCACACAAACGTTCTTTTAATTTTCTGTCCGTCTTCTCTATATAGAAACTCGGACAGAGTCTATATTTAACCAAGTAGAGTATGCTTTTAGTATTACAATTAAATCTTCCTTTTAATATATATTTTCTGTTGTTAACCTGAAAGGTATTTCTCTATAAACCTACAATACAGGCAGGCTTCGCATTTAAACCACGCCATAGTTCTTAGATAAACCTATGTCTTGAATTCTAACAAACTCTAAATTCTGCCCTCTCTTGAAAACTATTTTTGGTTGGGGCAGTAATTTGGGAGCTATAGTTGTATCAGTGGAAACCAAATCCCAATTTTTGGCCAAATAAATTTCAAATTGAATGCATCCATACTAAATGGTGTAACAAAAGTTAATAATAAATCAGAATTGTTGATAGTCTTTTCTTTTTCTCCAAGTAGATTTACATTCATTGGGTTCATGTCATTCAAAATAGCCCCTAAAATAACCTGTCCTCCTCTCAATTTGAACTTCAGAAATTAGTGAGTTCAATAATATACTAGGGTACCCACGTTTCAGAAGCAAATCCTTCAGGAATTCACATTCTATCAGGAAGTCTGAATAGTTAGAAATCATTCTTGCAGCTCTCACGAGCTGCCCTTTTATTACTGATCTCTTCTGATGGAATGGATGTGAGGTAGAGAAATGCAGGAAAGAATTTGAATATGTTTCCTTTCTATAAATAGTGGCTACATATGCTTGTCTTATCTTTTTTAAGTAGAACATCTAGATAAGATATTTCATCAGTTTCCGACTCACTAGTTGTTGTTGTTGTTGGTCTTTCGGCTTTTCCCGGTTAGGGGTCGCCACAGCGGAACTCTGGTCCGCTAATGATTGGCAGTTGGTTTTTATGGTGTCGAGTTGCCAGCCCGATGCCCAACCTTCAACGAAGGCATGCCCATTCAATGCATGTCTTTCGAACACTCACTCGACCGCGGGGAGGACATGCAGACTCCACATAGAAGGCACTCCCAACCCAAGCCGAGAATCGAACAGGAGAACCTCAGCTCAAAAACTGAGTTGTATTATTCAAATAATTTACAGTTCTGGAAATATATTATGACCTCCCTTAAATATGATAAAAATATCATCTAGGTAACGCGTATAGTAATAGATGCATTCTGACCATGGATTATTGTTGAAAACATACTCGTGTTCCCAAAAAGCCATTACTAAATTTCCTAAGCTCACCCCGCATGGTGAGCCCATAGCTACCCCCTCTGTTTGCAAAAAGTATTTGAAATTAAACAAAAAATAATTATTTGTTAAAATCAGATCTAATAATTCTTGAATGAGGGACAATTCTTGGTTATCTACACCCTTCCTGTTCAAAAGGCAACTAATCCACTCGATGCCAAGCTTGTCTGGTATTACTGTATATAAATCCTTGACATCGATCGTGACAAAATTATAGCTCTCTACAAAATCCAGCCAATTGATGGTATCCAAAAATGTCCAAAAATCTTTGCAGATGTTTTTCTCCCAATAAGTACCCTTTTAAAAAATGATCGACAAATTTTGCCAGAGGCTAAGTTATGGAATTCCTTCCATTAACTATTGGGCATAAGGGTGGATTGAAAAGGTTCTTATGTATCTTCAGGACTCCGAATATAACAGAGATCTGTGGTGAAGGTATAGAAAAATAATTATATAACTCTATCGAAATTCTACCTTCTATGAATAAATAATTCAAATAGATCCTTAGTCTCCTGTAAGCTATATTAAGCTCATTCAATGTTACTGGTGAATAAGAGTTAGAATCTAACATTTCATCCATGCGTTGGTTATAATAAGAACAAACCAAAAAGACCAAACTCCCAACTTTATCAGGATTAGTAATCCTTAAATTATTCTTTAAATTTCTCAACATTTCCCATTCATGTGTATCAAAATTATTCACTTGGTTAGACACTGCTATACTTCTTTTAAACACATTACATATAGGGTGCTCACATATTCTAAAAAGTCAACATCAAATTATTTATTTATTTATTTATTTATTTTATTTATTTATTTACATTTGTTGACCGGGAGAGTCCGACTGGACACAGGTCTGTTTTCAGCGGAGGCCCGGGGAGAAAAGCTCCACATTAAGTATTACTTGCATTATACAGTTAAAAACATAGCATTTAAATATAGACATTAGTCCAGCTGAGGACGTAAGGCAAGAATAAAACATAGATGTAAAACAGCTGTAGAACATAGTACAATTTTAAAATATGGTGACATATACTAAACATGGTTACAAATGTAGTTGATTTTCATCAGTGAACAATTGATACAATCTGTTTTTGAGGCACATAACAGCCATTAGCAGTTGTTGCTACAAGAAGTTAGTATTATGTGGTAGGTAGCTGGGAACATGGGTAGCCAAGCTTGCTAAGAGTAGGTTGTTAGGGCGCCGAGAGAGGTTGTGGGTGGGTGGAGTGGATAGTATTAGAGGGAGGGTTGCAAGGGCATATCTGGCAAGTTTTTAAGTATGATTTTAGTAAGGATTTGAAGTGGGTACAAGAGGTTACAGAGGTAATTGAGGATGGGATGGAGTTCCAGAAGTTGGCTATAGTGCAGGAGAATAATGCTTCTCCAGCAGAGTTATTGGCTCTTGTGACCTGTAGGAGGTTTTTGTGGCTGGATCTTAGTGGTCTCGTGGTTATGTAGGGTTGGAGTAGATTCTGGAGGGATGGGACTTTTAGTGGTTGGTTTATTAGTTTGTGAGCGAGTGTGAGTTGGTACCATTGAAGAAGGTGGGGGAGCTCTAGCCAGCCCAGTTCTGCTAGTGGGAGACAGTGGTGAGTATGATAGGAAGCCCCTGTGGCGAATTTGGTGATTTTGTTGTAGCATTGTCTAAGGTTAGTAAATATTGGAGAGGCGTAGAGTAGGGTAGAGATAAGATGAGAATTTGCTACCGAAATTTTAGCTGCTTTGGTAAGTAGTTGCTGATTTCTATATAATGCTCCTAGTTTTTAGTGCACTTTTTAACGGTCATGGAAATGTGAATGTCAAAGTTCAGTTTATTGTCTATTTCTACTCCTAGTAATTTGGTGTGTTCTGTAGGATGTATGGTGGTGTCTTTTGCTGTGATGTTAAAGTGAGAGCTGTCTAGGGTAAGTTTGATGGGTTGGAAGATTAGTAATTTTGTTTTGTTTGGGTTGAGTATTAGTTGGGCATTGGATAAATAAATTTCAATAGAAGAAAATGCTTCCTGTGTGACTTTTTGCAGTTCGGGTAGGGAGTGGGTTGTGCAGATGATGGTTGAGTCATCCGTGTATTGTATGAGTGTGCCATGTGTTCTGGCTGAGGCTAGATTATTGATGAAAATAGAGAAGAGTAGGGGTCCCAGGATGGACCCTTGGGGAACCCCTATGGAGACTGGTAATTGTGGAAAGAACATTTACAGCTTTACCATGGAGTAAGAGGGTCAGTATCCGTACCCAGAGCCTTTGGTCAACATCATACTGTTTATGTACCCTCTCAAACATATGAATAAAACTATCAAAATTATCCCCCTCTGTAAACTGTTTAAGAAATTTACTGACCTTTGTTGCTTCTAGGGTTCGGGTTACTCCCTTCTCCATTGCCTCCATGACTCTGGCAAAGAGTCAGCATCTCCTTTTCATGTTGCCTCTGCCTCTCCTTCTCCTCAGCTTCTATTTCCAAATGCCTGGCCTCCAACTCAAGTCTCTTTCGCTCCAGATGGATTTTTAAGTCCTCTATAGAAAGGTTGAGTTGTCCATTCTCTGAGTGTTGCACATATTCACTGCCAGTCTGGTCATCCTCCTGGTTGCTATTTTCTGATGCAGCTGTGACCAAAGCTGCAATCATGTCTGCTTAGTCAGGTTTCCATGCACCAGTCCTTTAGCCTGGTGCATCTCAGCCAACTGGCTCCATGTCAGCTTCCCATACTCCTCTGCTGACATGCTTGCCTGCTATCCCTGATTAACTAAGCTAACAAAAGAAATAAAACAATTGTGATCTGAACTCTGAATGTTCACTGCGTGGCTGATTTAGAGTACAAAAACACCTTCAGTGATCACTGTACACAAGCTACAGGAATTCACTATCCACACCACTACAAGCCAATTAATATGTGATGTGGCTAACTCACCACTATCAAACAATTAATATTTGATGTGGATATCCCACCACTGCCAAACAATTAATATGTGATGCCTGTGCACTGGCCCAGTAATCAAGGAGCCTTAGTCCTCACCACTAACACTAGTAAGGGACGTGCACATTGGGAGGATAACAAGTACACATACAGTAAAGTACAATTTCCCTTAAGAGCACACAGAGATTACAGTCAGTCTGAGGCTGGTTTCTCTCCTTCTCTCCATATTCCTAATAAGACTCCCCACTGGCACAGCTATAGGGTTCAGATCTCAGCTGAATGGTCAGGCCAAAACCTCCAGCACCCTCTCTGTCCAACCAGTGCTTTGTGTCCCTGCCCAAATAGCTGACACACACACCCTTTGAGATTTGAGTTATATACAAACACACAGATACTCCTGGTGAAGGCTGGCACAGGTTCACTAGCTGTGCCCCCTTCTCCCCAGACCATAAGGTAGTACCAACTGCCACCAACCAACCTTATCAGCTACTATAAAGGCCCTTACCAAAGGGTGTCCAATTCTACTGTACAATGTTATTATTATCCAATTGGTAAATGTGGCCATGGCTAAGGCTATTTAGGAGTGTCCTATACAGTGTCACCAAATATATACAAGTACTTCAAGAGCTTAAATATCTCTACACAAAATCAGCCACAGTCAAAAGTTTTAATATATTTAATAATAAATAATAAAAGTGCAAGACAATACTTATTAACTCAACACAGTGACATTGGAGAGGTCACAAGTCACAGGAAATACTTTAAAATCACATAGTTGGACAGTCTCACATAAATATACAAAACATCTACACTAATCTTGCTATATTCCTGTCTATCTCTAAGAGAACTGCTAAGATCTAAGTCTTACTTACAGAGCAAGGCAAGTGCTGGTGAGTTATCAGATTCAGAACAAAATACAAAATGCACTCTCTTTCTCTCTGACATAGTTCTTAAATTAATAATACACTTTACTGCTGGGTTAGCTAGATGACATCACTATTTGACACTTGTATCTAGCTCCCGGGCTAAACAGATACCAACAGAATTTAACATGTCCCTGTCAAAAATACTTATTTCTCAGATGTACAGCTGCTAGGAAGCCACATAGCAATACAAAAACACTTTACATGTGAAACCTAGTAATTATCTCTGTCTTAAGACAATAGAAAGAACTTCTAGCTGCAGACATTCTGTCTTCTAGCTGAGATAACACACAGTCATAAAACTCTTTACTTATCAGCTTATTTTCTTAGAGTTTGCAAGTTAACTCTGTATGTCCTGATTTCTACCATGAAAACATACATTTGCATTGGCATATAGCTTATACACATTTCTGCTGTTTTCCAGCAGAGTGCACTGTGGTTACATTTTTTGAAACTCAGCATATAACACAGTTTCCTTACATTTGTCAAACAAGCCTGTGGATCATATTAATATTTACAATGACATAGAATTATTTACAAAATTCTATCTAGCTAGGCTGGTAGCCTTCGCATACCACGCACAAACACACACAAAATCTCCACAGTAACTGAGAAATCTTGACCTAATACAATATCGTGATTTAGATAAGGAACTAAGGATGCAGTATCTTATCTAGCAGTATCTGAATTTCTACTTATGGTATAGGGTATTCTTTCTTACTTCCAAACATCTGCCACCTTTCTGTTGTAATAGGTTTTATGCTAGTAAACTTCATATCATTTAATAAGTGAAATCACGCTCTCAGAATGTATTAATCCCTCCATTTCTTTTCTATCCTCCAGCCATGCATTTGGTTAAATGGATTGTGGCACAAAAGCAACAGGCTGAATCTATTGGTCTATCAATTATTTTGTCATGCTCTGTTGGTAAAAGTTCCATTATAAATAGGTTGCTTAGAAATCACTTTTCTGAAAGGTACAATATTCACATTTCCATTATAAGAAATTTGATTATGATGACACTTTTGTTAGGTATACAGCATTTACATTGTCATTACTAACACTTAAAATCACATTTTTGTAAGGAACAGCATTACCAGCTAAGCATTTTTAATAATGTGACCCTTCTTACATTTTAGTTGTTATTTATTTATTTGATGTTTGTTTACAAAGGAAAGTCTGTCTGGGATAATATTCCATTTTTCAGTGGAGGCCTGGGAGAAAAGCTCCACTTTGACATAACATGGTTACAGTTATATAGAGTTATTTCAAAGCCTAATACAAAAGAATGACATATTAACAAAGTAAAAATTCACCTTCAGCTCATACAGTGTGAATGTACACATACATACTGCAAGTATTTGGACAGCTGTAACAAGTTGAAAAAGAACATTGTCAATAGATAAAGTATTCAGAAGTTGCAGTTCATACTGATGATGTTGAGTACACTGAGTAAACTCTTTGGAACAGAGATGACTAGATAATATATAGCCTAGGGAAAATATATTTGATTTTTGTCTAAGAAATACATTTTACTAAGTCTTTCTCTTTGAACATAGTCAAAGTATGCTGGTGGTGGAAGGAGGAAAGGGCTAGCTCACCCTAGGCTGGGGCAGGAACAGAGACAGGTTTTATTTAGGTAGTCTTTTAGTAGTAGTTTGAAATTGGAGAGGTTAGTGGTAGATCTAATTTGAGAGGGATAGAACTCCATTTTTTAGCAGCAGAGTCAAAGTCAACAGAGTCAGACAGACTTAGTTTCATTTTTATTTATTTTATTTTATTTTTTCATTTGTTTACTGGGAAAGTCTGACTGGACACATTTCCTTTTTCACGTACGACAACACAACCACTGTAGATGCAGAAAATGTATTCACAATAAAAAGCCACAGGTTAAGCGCTTTCTTCCCTTAACTTAAAAAGGGACTTCATCAGAACACTTTAAAATGGATACAAGTACTAAAAAAGAACCCAACCATATATATCCAAAATCATTAATTGGATAATGAGTATTAATTAATTCATTAAACCTTAAAGCAAAATCTACTTTACTGCCTTAGAAGTAATAAACTGCATTTTTTGTCCTTACAACCAGTTATAATATGTAAATGTGAAAAACGGTCACTGTCAAAAACTTATATTTTCATGTATACTCTGTTAAATACAATACATAATATAAAATCTCAAATCATGTATACATTCCATATGTTAAAATTCATACAATAATATAATGTTGAAAAATCTATGCATAAAAGGCTTTTTATGTTAAAACCAATTGATTTACTCGTGGTTTCATAAGGAAACTAAAAGGACAGTTGAACAAATTCATTTACCCCAAAATATGCCTTAATTTCAATACACTGGAAATACTTACTGCCTCATTTAACCCTGGAAAGTTGGCCGCATCCAATCTAAGCTGCCATCTTAATTCACAAATATCTAAGTGAATATCTAAAACTCTACCCTGTGGGTCCTTTGGCATATGTTGGAGCACCAAAAATTTAAATATGATTGCTAAACTGATGTATATGCCTAGCAAGTGCATTTGTTAGTCTCTTGTGTTTTGTATCCAGTAAATGCTCTGCTATTCTGTTTTTAAAAAAAAAAGTTTTTTACGCATAGATTACTTATAAGGCAGTAAAATAGATTTTGCTTTAAGGTTTAATGAATTAGTTAATACTCATTATCCAATTAATGATTTTGGATATAATGGCTGGGTTCTATTTTAGTACTTGTATCCATTTTAAAGAGTTCTGATGAAGTCCCTTTTTAAGTTAAGGGAAGAAAGCACTTAACCTGTGGATTTTTATTGTGAATAAATTTTCTGCATTTACAGTGGTTATGTTGTCATACGTGGACTGGCTTTGCACTTCTGTGGTGGTTCTTCAGTTTTTACAACAGTTTTCCTTGGAGTTTTGGTTTATTACAGAGATGGAAAGCACAGGCACCATGAACGGTGATTTATTTGAGCTGTTGCAGCAAATTCAACCGCAATTGGCTTTACATACAGCCCAAATACAGTCAATAACTGAAAAGTAGGGGCATAATGATGTGTTCAGCAGCTTAGGCTACCCTTTAACCCAGCCAACACCTTCCACTAGCAATTTGGGTGGAAATGGAAAGCAGCAGAGCAATATGACCAGTGGCCTGTCCATTAGCACTGAAGAGTCGAACGGGAGTCCGCAAGAAAGTTTAGGTTGGAGAAATAATACCTTTCACTTTGGAATAGAAAAGAGACCAGGAAATGGGATTCAATATGAAGGTACATCAGTAGTAGAAAGGATTAAAGTATTTGAAAAAAAAACTACTATCGTATAAGAAGCTGCAAATGGAAATTTCATATTTACAAAAAAACATTGATATGGAAATTGTTCCTCGTGGTTTAAGATAATGGAAATATCTGAATGGTGTGGAGAACAATGCTGAGCTGCTAAATGACATTCACGAGTTATTTGACAAAACCGGCATCCAAATGATGAAGCTTATGGTGAAGTCAAATCTTTTGGGAGTGGAAAGGGCAGCTAATGAATTGGATGAACCGAGTCAAACAATTAAAAGTGATATTCACTTTAATGCTAATCAAATATATACAATTCTACCTTTCCAAATGTAACTATTATTTGTAATAATATTTTTACACGTAAAATAAATAAGATTAAGCGTGACTTGAATGAATATGCTTCACAACGGGTGTATCCACTTTCTACTGGCAACATTGGTAGTGGGGATGATCTGGCTAATCAGAGTGTTGATTCAGGTGTGAATGCAACCAATGATGCTGGAAACATGAGAGGGAGTAGACGAGGCATACAATCTTGTTCCAATGACAAGAGCGTTAGGTGGTCAGAGAGGTTAAAAGGAAAAGAGCAACAGCCACGCCCTTTTCAAGCAAAAAAACTTTCAGGATTACAAGAGACAGGGTGCACAACCAAAGAACAGCAATGGCAACAAACGGAGCAAGAGCCAACAGTGGAGGACTTAATGAACTGGGCCCTTGAAATGCTAAACCCCATAAGTACTGTTACCAGCTTTGATCCAGTTTTTGCACCCAGAACTTTTACAGCTAGCGTTTTTGTTTCTACCCCCAGTATTTTCAACAACACCATAAAGGAAGGTAGTTGTTTAAAGGAAGGGGGAGTGACATTAACAATGGATTTTCCAATGCAAGTTTTGAAGCAAAAAAGATGGATGATGTATTATTTAACGATGTACTGATTGAAACATCAAATGTAAACAACTCATTGAACACATTGTTTATGGATATAAATGGTACATGCAGTAGGTGTGATGAGGGTGATGTTAATGTATTAGAGCCTCATCTTATATACAACGAGTTTAAGGACTTTACTGTATATAATTATTCTTCGAAAGAAATTAAAACAGAACATGTGAATGTCATTTCAAAGGGTTTGCATTTGTGCCCTATAGGAGGGCTAGAATTGACAGTACATTGACAGATTTAAAACATTATACAAGGAAACTTAATGTTAGAGTTTGGTTTAACTCACAGAATGGGGGAGAAAATATAAATATTGGTTTAAGAAGACCCAGTACTTTTAACCCGCCTTTGAATAATGTTATTAGACTCTTTGAGAATAAATGTGAAAAGGACATACGTAAAGTGTTGAAACAAAAACCAGATGACAATTTTTTTAATCTCACATTAGGAGAGGAGCGTTTGCTTTTAGATTTGGTGCACGACATGAGTATTCGGTTGATGAAGCCAGATAAGGGCAATGGAATTGTTGTTATGAATAAATCGGATTATTTAAATGCTATTAACACTATGTTACTGGATGATTCATATGTAGTGAGTTCCATCAATGAGATACATGTCATGAATAGGAAAATAGATTTGCTTATGGAAGACATGCTGTTTCAAGGTCAGATTAATGAGGATGAGCATGCCTTTTTGACTAATAAGTACCCATGATTCCCAATATTTTTGGAATTCCCAAGATTCATAAAGGTTTGACGAATCTACAATTTAGACCTATAGTTGATGGAAAGCATTCCAAGACATGTTTTATAGGGCAATTTTTGGACCAAAGGATTTGTGGGAATTCCTGCATAAAGTGGGCAGAATCAAGTTGGAGCAGAGTAACGTATACATTTTGGTAATAATAGATGTTGCTAGTCTTTTTACAGTTATCCCACATCACGAAGGATTAGAGTGGTTAGAGGCCCAACGTTTGGAAACTCAGCTATTTGATCAAGATGACATTAATGTGTGCGTTACACTTATGGAGGTTGTCCTCAAGAATAACTATTTGCATTTCGAAGGCCAATATTATAGATAGAGGATGGGGGTAGCAATGGGGGCTGCATGTGCCCTCATCTTTGCCAATTATTTTATGGCCTTTTGGGAATGACAATATGTTTTTAAAAGTGAATATATGTCCAAATTTTGGTTTATACAAGATTTTTGGATGATTTGTTCATTTTATGGACATGCACTGAAACAGAATTGGAGCAATTCTACACATATATCAATCATACAGTTGATTTTTTGTAATTCACATATTCTTATAGTAAAGAAAAAATCAATTATCTGGATGTAGAGTTATATTTTACTAGGTCCAATAGTTTAGGGTCAAGAATTCATAGTTAAAAGACATTTTCTAATTCTTATTTGGAATACACTAGCACACATCCACTCTTCCAGAAAAAGTCTGTAGTGAAAGGATAGCTAGTGAGAGCAGCCAGAATGGTTGGCTCAGACACAGCTTTTCTTGATGAAGTTAGCCTTATTATAAATATGTTTAAAGCAAGAGGATATCCGGAGGCCTTATTAAAGGAAGTAAGTCAAGAGGTGATTGATAAAAGGAACACAGGTTTTTACAGACCGATTTTGGTCTATGGTAAAAACACTTTTGGTGTCTCAAACAGATCTATGGATCCCAATTTTGGTATGGGATTCATTGCTTGTTTTAATCAGGATGTGTTGAAGATAGTGGACATTATATATAGTAACTGGGATATACTACAATTTGATGCAAATATAGCCCATAAAGTGGGAGGTGACCAAAAATTAGTTATAAAAGGGATATATTATTTAAAGATATATTTGAGAGAGCCTATCCACACAATGGAAATGGTACGGTCAAATAAAAAGGTAATTTTAAGTGTCAGCACTGCAATTATTGCCCCCACATTTTGGAGACAGGGGAAAAATTTGGATTAAACGGGAAAATTTTGAGACTAAATGGACACTTTAATTGCAACACAGTCACTGTGGTCTATTTAGCTAAGTGTCTCATTTGCCCAACTTTTTATGTAGGAAAGATGGCTAGATTTTTTTAAAAACAGAATAGCAGAGCATTTATTGGATATAAAACACAAGAGACTAACAAATGCACTTGCTAGGCATATACATCAGTTTAGCAATCATGTATTTAAATTTTTGGTGAACCAACATATGCCAAAGGATCCACAGGGGAGAGTTTTAGATATTCACTTAGATATTTGTGAAGTAAGATGGCAGCTTAGATTGGATGCGGCCAACTTTCCACGGTTAAATGAGGCAGTAAGTATTTCCAGTGTATTGAAATTAAGGCATATTTTGGGGGTAAATTAATTTGTTCAACTGTCCTTTTAGTTTCCTTATGAAACCATGAGGAAATCAATTGATTTTAACGTAAAACATTTTTTTACACATAGATTTTTCAGCATTATATTATTGTATGAATTTTAACATATGGAATGTATACATGATTTGAGATTTTATTTTATGTATTGTATTTAACAGAGTATACATGAAAATATAAGTTTTTGATAGTGAACTTTTTTCACATTTACATATTATAACTGGTTGTAAGGACACAAAATGCAGTTTATTACTTCTAAGGCAGTAAAGTAGATTTTGCTTTAAGGTTTAATTAATTAATTAATACTCATTATCCAATTAATGATTTTGGATATATATGGTTGGGTTCTTTTTTAGTACTTGTATCCATTTTAAAGTGTTCTGATGAAGTCCCTTTTTAAGTTAAGGGAAGAAAGCGCTTAACCTGTGGCTTCTTATTGTGAATAAATTTTCTGCATCTACAGTGGTTGTGTTGTCGTACGTGGACTGGCTTTGCACTTCTGTGGTGGTTCTTCAGTTTTTACAACAGTTTTCCTTGGACATTTCCTTTTTCAGCAGAGGCCTGGGGAGAAAATCTCCACATACAATAAAAATACAGCATGGATTACAGGACAATTATAAAACATAGAACAATTATAAAACACAGAGTAGTTATAGTTGTAAAGCATCGGCAATGTACATTCTGGTAAGGAAATAAAAATACAATTGGATAATCACAGTAAAGTTCTCCTAATATAAAATATAAAGAGCAATTTTAGGACAATTATAAAATATAGGGTATGTACAGTTGAAAGCATCAGCGTACTTTCGCGGTGGTGCAGCGGTAGCATTGTTGTCTCACAGCAAGAGGTTCTCCTGTTTGATTCTCGGCTGGAGTGCGGGGAGTGCCTTCTGTGTGGAGTTTCCATGTCCTCCCCGCGGTTGAGTGGCCGTTCGAAAGACATGCGCAAATGGGCGTGCCTTCATTGAAGGTTTAGCGGCCCGGAGTTCCGCTGTGGCAACCCCTAACTGGGAAAAGCTGAAAGACAACAACAACAGTTGAAAGGATCAGCAGAGGATGGTCTGGTAAAAATGCATTTCGATAATCACAGCTAAGATATATTTGGTATATCAGCCGGGGGTGGAGCATTGGCAGAGTGACATACTGAGGAGGTTTTTTTTAGGCTAGTTTTGAATAGTGGTAAGGACTGAATAGAAGTAATGTTTACAGGCAGTTCATTCCAGATTTTACCTATGTAGTTTGCAAATAGGGAATCCCCTGCTTGGTTTTTGGATAAGTAGGTTTTTATTTGTTGTTTGTTTGAGGAACGGAGTGGTCTGCTGGTAACATATGGTTTAAGAAGAGTTTTTAAGGCTGGTATTTTTTGTGGGTCTGACCAGATTTTGTGGGCCTTTGTTAGTTGTGTATAGTGTAGGAGATGGGGGACCTCTAACCAGTTAAGTTGCTTTAGTGCAAGGCAGTGGTGAGATGTAGCTGGTGAGTTTGTGGCATATGTTACAGTTTTATTGCAGCAGGATTCAAGTTTATGTAATTCAGATTTCTTGAGATTAGTGAGGATGGGGGCATCGTACAATAGGGTGGAGTTTGGGCAATGGCTACTTTGGTATTTTTGGTAAAGTAGTGTTTATTCCTGTATAGAGTATTGAGTTTTTATGTACCTTTTTCACTGTCTGGGAAATGTGAATATCAAATTTAAGTTTGCAGTCTATTTCTACTCCTAAAAGTTTAGTGTGTGGTGATGATGGTATTGTTAGTTGAGGCAGTTAAGAAGGTGTTAGGGGGAGGAGCAGCTTTATTAGGTAGGAAGATCATTAGTTTGTTTTTTTAGGCTCTTTGAGTTTTAGTCTGAAGTTCCAGCAGACAGGGTGCAGAACAGATCACTGTGGAATCATCTGCATATTGGATGAAAGATGCATGGGTGGTTGCCAGATGGAGGTTGTTAGTAAATATAGAGAATACAAGTGGGCCTAAGATAGAGCCCTGAGGAACTCCAATGGTGACTGGTAGGAGGGGAGAAAGCGTTTGCTGCCAGGAGACTGCTTGCTGCCGCCCTGTGAGGTAATCTTGGAACCATGCAAGTGTGGAGTTAGAGAAATGTAGGTCAGTGAGGGTATTAAGTAGGTCAGTATGAAAGACCATATCAAAGGCTTTTGACAAGTCTAGGAAAATAGAAGAGACATAGTTATTATTAGTTCTGTGGAAGTTGACAGTGTTAGTGAAAGACAGTGCGGTTGTTGTGCTATGGTATGGTCTGAAACCATGTTGGGTATTTGTTAGAAGATTGTTAGTGAGTAGGTAGTTGGTAACCTACTTATGAATTACTCTTTCAAGAATTTTAGATAGTGGAGACAATATTGCACTTGGTCTGTAGTTATTTAGGTTTACCACCATTTAGCCGATGGACACAATGTTGACCGTCCATGCCTCGAATGCAGTGCAGCAAATATGCAAATTACCGAACGCTAATGTATCAAACGGCAATCCCGCTCCCCCTTTTGGACCCATGTTAGAACTCGTTTCGGATGTAGAGCGGTCGAAAATGTCACATTCTGTGTTCTTTGTGACATTCCGGCCATTCAACATGCAAAACTTCGGGATTTTGACTTCAGCATTGGTGGGTTCTACTGCAGTGTATTTGCTTAAATGGTGGTAAACCGTTATTTAGTTCAGTTGATGGGCCACCTTTATGTAGGAGAATGATATAAGAGGTTTTCCAGATGGGAGGTTCCTGGTGTTCAGCTATGGATCTGTTGATTAGTAGTGCGACAGGGTATGCTATACCTTCTGCTGTTAACTGTAAGTATTTGGCAGGTAGACCATCAGCAGCCAGTCTGGTGGGTTTTAATTTTTTCAGTAGTTTTTTGATAGTGTTAGTTGACACTGGTTGGAGAAAATATTGATGAATTATATTTTGTGGTTATGGAGGGTTTGGTTGTTGAGGGAGTTTGATTTTTGGATAGTTCTAGGATGGTTAGTGTAAAATATTTGTTAAATTGAGTAGCAATATTGTCTGAGTTGTTGGTAGTGGTGGGAGGAGGTGTTCTTGTTTTACCTGGTAGAAGGATGTTGTTTATAGTGAACCAGAATTTTTGTGGATCTTTGTGGTGCCTGGACTGTATTTCAGTGTAGTAGTTAACTTTATCTATTTTAATTTGTTTCTTAGCTTTGTTTCTAAGTTCCCGGTAAGTTTATTTATTTACATTTGTTGACCAGGAGTGTCCGACTGGATGCAGGTCCATTTTCAGTGGAGGCCCAGGGAGTAAAGCTCCACAGTTAAAATATACAGACAGTAGTTACATTGGATTTACATAGCAATTTGATTAACATAGCAATTAAAAATTACAAACATAGTTACAGATGAAGAACATAGTACATCAGCAGACAACTAGAATCTTTATCATCTGCGAAGTACATAACAGACACTAACAATTGTTACAATAAGAAGTTCCTGCTGTATAATAAGTAGTTAGGCTTATGAGCATCCGAGCTTGCTGTAATCAAAGTAGTTAGTGGGGTGGAAAGAAAGGTAGTGGGTGGATGGGGTGGGTGATATTAGAGGGGGAATTGCAAGGGCATAGCCAGCATGTTCTTAGGTGCGCTTTTAGTAAAGTTTTGAAGTGGGTGCATGTGGGTGGAAGGGAGTTCCATAATTTGGCTATGGTGCAAGAGAATATTGCTTCTCCAGCAGAGTTATTGGCTTTAGTGACCTGTGAGTGATTTTTGCTGCTGGATCTTAGTGGTCTGGTGGTGCAATAGGGTTAGAGTAGATTCTGGAGGGATGGGACTTTTAGTGGATGGTTTACTAATTTGTGGGTGAGTGCAAGTTGATACCATTGAAGGAGGTGAGGGAGTTCAAGCCAGCCCAGTTCAGCAAGAGAGAGACAGTGGTGACTACGGTAGGATGCCCCTGTGGCGAATTTGGCAATTTTGTTGTAGCAAGTCTCAAGCTTGTTTAGATCACATTGCCTTAGGTTGGTATATATTGGAGAGGCATAAAGTAGGGTGGAGATAAGGTGGGAATTTGCTACTGAAATCTTTGCTGCTTTGCTGAAAAGTTGTTTATTTCTATATAACGCTCCTAGTTTTTTGTAGACTTTTTTATGGTCATGGATATGCAAATGTCAAATTTTGGTTTATTGTCTATTTCAACTCCTAGCAATTTGGTGTGTTCTGTTGGGTGTATAGTGGTGTTGTCTTTTGCTGTGATGTTAAAGTGAAAGTTGTTTTGAGTATGCTTGGAGGGTTGGAAGATGCGTAGCTTAGTTTTGTTTGGGTTGAGTATTAATTGGGCATCGGATAACCAAGTTTCAACAGAGGAAATGGATTCCTGTGTGACATTTTGCAGTTTGGGTAGGGACTGGGCTGAGCAGATGATGGTTGAGTCATCTGCGTATTGTATGAGTGTGCCATGTTTGGTGGCAGAGGCTAGATTATTGGTGAAAATAGAGAAGAGTAGGGGTCCAAGGATGGATCCTTGGTGAACCCCTATAGAGATAGGTAGTTGGGGAGATATGTCATTCTGCCATACAACAGATTGTTGGCGATCAGACAGGTAACTCTGAAACCAGTTGGTGACTGACTGAGAGAAGGATAGGTTATTGAGGACAGAGATGAATTGTTTGTGTGAGACCATGTCGAATGCTTTAGATAGGTCTAGGAAAGTAACAGAGGAGAGATAGCCATTGTTTTTATGTTGAAGGATAGTGTTAGTAAAGGAAAGTAAGGCCGTGGTGGTGTGATGGTTTGGTCAGAAACCATGTTGAGTACTGGAAAGGAGGTTGTTAGTAAGGAGGTAGTCTGAGATCTGAGAGTAAATGCATCTCTCTAGTA
This sequence comes from Protopterus annectens, assembly GCF_019279795.1. Taxonomy (NCBI): domain Eukaryota; kingdom Metazoa; phylum Chordata; order Ceratodontiformes; family Protopteridae; genus Protopterus; species Protopterus annectens. The sequence continues at coordinate 1,774,860,347 of NC_056733.1, read as the reverse complement.
TTTTGGATAGTGGAGAGAGAATAGCTATTGGGTGGTAATTGGTTAGATATGTGGAGGGGCCGCTTTTGTGGAGGGGAATTATATGTGATACTTTCCATAGTGTGGGAACGTAACTTTCTGACAGAAATTGGTTAATCAGGATGGATACTGGGTAGTTGCAATTTGTAGGTATTCACTTGGGAGGTTGTCTGCTGCTAAATTGGTGGGCTTAAGTTTAGTTAAGATTTTTTTATGTTGGAGGTAGGAACAGGAGAAAAAGAGAAGACAGAAAGGAGATTACTAGTTGAAGGTGTGGGTTGGAGTGGAGGGGGTTGTGTTGTCTAGCTAGTGATAGTATGGTTTGTGTGAAGTGTGTGTTGAATGAGGTAGCAATATTTTTGGAGGAATGAGGGATGTTAGGAGGAGGGGTACTGACTTTACCTGGGTGGCGGATGGAGGTTATGGAGGACCAGAATTGTTTGGAGTTGTGTAGGGAGGAGTCTAGGGCAGACTGGTAGTATTGGAATTTGTCCAGTTTTATTAGCTTTTTGACTCTATTGCGTAGTTCTAGGAATTTCTGTCTAGTTGAGGGGTTTTTGGTTTTGCGCCAGTGCTCCCAGGCTTTATCCCTGTTTTTCATTTCTGACTTAGTGGTTTTCTGTAGCCATGGGGAGGGTTGTGCTTTGGTTCTGGAAATTCTTATGGGAGCGTAGTAATTAAGGATGCTCAGGAAGGTAGTATTAAAAAATTCAACTGCGTCATCAAGACTGAGGTACTGGGCGGCCACGGTGGTGCAGCGGTTAGCGTTGCTGCCTCACAGCAAGAGGTTCTCCGGTTCAATCCTCAGCTGGGGTGCCTTCTGTGTGGAGTCTGCATGTCCTCCCTGTGGCCACGTGGTTTTCCTCCGGGTGCTCCGGTTTCCTCCCACATCCCAAAGACATGCTGTAGGTGGATTGGATACTCTAAATTGGCCCTAAGCTTGAGTGTGTGCATGTGTGTGCCTTCTGTGGAAGGTTGGGCACTGGGCTGGCAACTCGACACCATAAAACTCCACTGCCAATCATGAGCGGACAGGTGATCCGCTGTGGCGACCCTTAACCGGGAAAAAGCCGAAAGAAGAAGAATCAAGACTGAGGTACTTTAGAGGATGCCAGTTACATTCTTTGAGGGATGAGATGAATGGGAGTGGGTTAAAGTTTAGTTTTTTTTACGTATTTGATGATAGATGACAGGTTTAACTCGGTATAGGTGTTTTTTGAGTAGGAATGTTGGGGAGTGATCACTGAGGCTATCCAATAAGCAGCCTGCTATATATGACTGGGGGCTCTTACTGACTAGTATCCAATCCAGGGTAGTGTGCTTGTTGGAGTTTTTATTTATCCTGGTTGGTGACTGGACTAGTTGGGTGAAGCCATGAAGGTTTAGATGATGGGTTGGAACAGGATTGCCAGTCAATATTAAAATCACCTAAAATGATAGTTTCTTGGGGGAGATGGTGAGTAGTCCAGCTGAGGAGGTTTTCTATTGGAGGGATGTTTTGGCCAGGTGGGAAGCAGCATCCAATTATGTTGATGGTTTTATTTTGAGGTTGGTATATATTATTTCTTCATTGCCTATTTGTGGAGCTGATGATTTTAAGATCTGGATGTTTAGATGCTTTTTAAATATTATAGCTATACCGCCTCCTTTCTTGTTTAGCCGGTCTACTCTTAGTATGCCATAACTGGTAGGGAGGATTTGCTCACTGGTAATGTGAGGTTTTAGCCAGGTTTCTGTCAGGATGACTATATCTGGGGAGTACAAGTCTATAGTGGCATGGAGTTCATGGACCTTGTTGGATATACTTCTAATATTTAGGCTTAATAGAAGGAGGTCAATTGGCTTTCTATTGGCTGTGATTTGGGAGAAGTTGTGGTTTCTAGTCTGATTATGAAGAGTGGGGTTGGAGATGAGGCCAGGGTTGGGGTGGATGTCTCCACTTAGGGCTAGTTTTGATATGCATGAGGTTATTAGTTTTCTCAGTTTTTGAATGTGTTTGTTTATTAGGGAAACTTTATGATCATGCTCTGTGGGTAATAAGTATGGTAGGAGGGTTACTATGTTAAGTTATAGGGATGCTTTTTGTTTGAGTAATATAGTTGATAGAATATGTGGGGGTGCATAGAGATGATTCTTGAGTTGTTGGGAGGGGAGCTGAGTGAGGGTGAGACATGAATGGTGGCGTGAGTAGTAGTACAGTGGTAGTGGTTGAGTGGGGGAATGATGGAGTTTTGGAAGGATGTAAGATATGCAAGGAGAGTGCATGCAGTGAGCATAGGTATGGTATGCTTATACATGTTAGCTGAGGAGGAGGGATAGTAGTGGGAAGATGGAGGAGGTAGTGTTGGGTTTAGTGCTGTGGTTGGCTGTTGGAAAGATGGGAGGGGTTTGCGTGTGTAATAAAGGTAGGACCACTGGGGGTGGGTGGGAAATGGGGGCAGGATGAGGAGCGTAGTGGGCAGAGACCCTATTAGTTGCTATTACAAAGGGGCTGGAAACAATCAGGTAACAGAGTAAACTGATATAAGAACATATGATAGTGAATATGGAGACTCAGGTAGGTACCCTGTATTTCCACGAACTATCAGTTAGCTGTGCCGCAGTTCAAGCAGTTTTAGTAAGTTTTATGACAGGGCTGAGCATAAAGTGCTCAAAGGGTGGTTATAGTTTTAAAAATGGTGCCCGCCACAGGTAATATTTATTAACTTTGGGATTGGCTTAAGGTAATAAACAGGGAAGGGGAGGGAGAGAACAAGGGTGTGAACAGGCAGTTCTTTTGCACTGCTGCTAATGAGCCAAGATCCAAGCAAAGACAAGTTTGTGTTTAAGAAACAATCAGAATTGACCAAGGACTGCTCTGAAGCTGTAAGTCATTTCTTAGGTGGAAAAACTGGATAACCTGTATCAGTAGGCTACTGTGGTCTCAATTTAAATTAACAAACACACAGTATTTGATCAGTTATGGATACTATTTGCTAACAGAAGGGAATAAAAGAGAAAATGGAAGATGAGTGTGTGTATGTGTGTGTGTGTGGGGGGGGGCTGCTTACAAGCCAAAGTAGAGTGCTCTCCAGGGGATAATGAATATTAGCTCAAACAAGTAGACACATACTCAAAGTTAACTTTAGCTGCTTGTGTTTGCAGACAGTTCAGACCCGGACTGTGCTTTTCTTATAACAATGTATCCACTGGTTGGATACAAGATAAAGGTGGTACAGCAGCTGAAAACTTAGAGTGGTGTTAGGTTCAAAGTTAACTTTAGCTGCTTGTGTTTGCAGACAGTTCAGACCCGGACTGTGCTTTTCTTATAACAATGTATCCACCGGTCGGATACAAGATAAAGGTGGTACAGCAGCTGAAAACTTAGAGTGGTGTTAGGTTCAAAGTTAACTTTAGCTGCTTGTGTTTGCAGACAGTTCAGACCCGGACTGTGCTTTTCTTATAACAATGTATCCACCGGTTGGATACAAGATAAAGGTGGTACAGCAGCTGAATACTTAGAGTGGTGTTAGGTTGGAGAGACACTGAACTCCTCCTGGGGCCTGTAGCAGAGTGGCTGTAGTGTTGTTTATAATTTAATTGATTTCCAGTAGTCCATGCTTTATCTCTATGTTTGAGAAGATTTTGTGTTTCTTTTTGTAGCCATGGGGCATAGTTAGATTTTACACATATGTATCTAGTGGGCACTTGGGAGTTTAGAATGGAGAGGAAAGTCGTGTTGAAGTAATTAATGGCGTCTTGAAGTTGTAGGTGTTTTAATGGTGTCCAATTACAATGTTTGAGCATATCTACAAATTTGTTGGGGTTAAGTTCCTTTTTGATTCTTATTTGTAGTAGAATAGGTTATTTGGTCAGGCTGCTCTTTTTCTGATCAAATAAGTGGGATATTGATCAATGAGGGAGTCTGGGAGACAACCTGAGTAGAGGTAAAGGGCTGGTCTGTTTATTAACATCCAGTCTAAAGTGGAATGTTTGTTGGAGGATTTGTTAATTCTGGTGGGTCCTTGGATAAGTTGTGAAAAGCCATGTAGGTTTATGCAATGCTTGGGATTTGGAGAATTGCAGTTTGACAAGTTGTTTCCTGGGGTAGATTATCACTACACCACTGTAGGATGTTTTCTAGATTTAGGATATTATCCCCTGGTGGAATATAAAGACCGATATATATATATATATATATATATATATATATATATATATATATATGTATATATATATATATATATATATATATATATATATATATATATATAGATATATACATATATGTTTTTTTGGGTTGATGTTTAACTTGACAGTTATCATTTCTGCATTTTTACGTTCTAAGGTAGTGACAACTATTGATTCTACTGAGACATGTTTTTTAAAGAGTATTGCAACACCACCACCTTTTCTGTTTGTTCTGTCAGTTAGTAAAATGTTGTAACCTGGTGATAGATTTTCATTACTTGTTTGGGTTCAGCCATGTCTCTATAAGTAATGCAATGTCAGGTGAGTAAAAACAGATGTTAGCATGGAGATCATGGATTTTGTTGTTAATGCTTCTTATATTCATATTCAGTATTAAAATATCTGCTCTCTTCCTATTGGAAATGATTGATGCCTGGTTAGCATTAAGTTGAGGGGTATGGGTTAAGGTTGGGGGGTAGCTAATGGGGCCAGGGTTGGGAGGAATGTCTCCACTTACAGCTAATTTTGAGGCTATTTGTACTATAAATTTCAGCAGTTTGTTAATGTTTTTGTCATATTTCAATGAGACAGTGGGAGAATTTTGATACCTTAGCAATGGGGGCTTAATCTGGGTTAAGGTTGTGCTAGTGAAGATAGAACTGCCTATACGTATGTTAGCTGTATTGCTAGGCAGAGGTTGGGTGTTAGAGGTGTAGTGGACAGGAGGGATGGTTGGGGATTTCTGACTGACATGAAGTGATCCTGGTTGCTACTATTAGTAGCATTAGTGTGGTTATTAGATATGCTATCAGGCCTAAGGCTTTAGTAGTATGTTGGTAGGGCATGGGATTGTTCCACTTTGTGGGATAAATTGAAGTGGTCATACCAGTTGTTTGATGTAATTTGGTTATTTCACTTAATGTTGTAGGGAGGGGAGAGAATGTAATTCAATGGTAGGTGAATTGATATGTAAGGTGTGTGAGGATGGGGGCAGGGTTTGATCTAGCGAGGTGGAGGGGTTTAGAGGAGGTTTTTTTTTTTGATTAACAGCGTAGTAGGGGGTGTGGCTTGTAAGTATAAATTAAGGGAGTGCTGGGGTGGGTGGGAATTGGGGTAGGGTAGAGTAGTGGATTGGACCCCAAGCACAGCGAGGGTGTAACGGAGTGGGTTAGAACCCAGAGTCTAAGAAACAATCAGAGAAAATGTGTTTCTGGTAAGAAAAAGAGTTTGCAATGTTTTAAAATAAAGTATTGTCTGATATCAAGTTAACCCTTAAAATTAATTGGGAGGGAGAAGATTCTTAGCTAAGTTAAGGTAATGCACTTATTTTATAATGGTGGGTAGTGGAAGGTCCTAAATCATATGAGAAAGTGACCAGAATGTACAACAGCTCCCATCCTCTGTGAGGCTAGTAGCAACAGTACTTTTAACAAAGCAGCTCACTTATGAGCTTGTACAGTTTAATTTAGATAGTTAAAGGTGCTACAGCCAGTATTGTAATTTATATTTTAATATAAAGTTATAGGGTAAAACATACAGTTTTACTAATTAATGAATGAAACTGGCTGTAAATGATAAAACAATGCAAATGATGTCCCTGATGACTGTATAATGGAAATTTTCTCCCCATGCTTCCACTGAAAATGGGCACTGTTCAGTCGGACTTTCCTGGTAATGAAATGCCAGTAAATAAATAAATATTACTTTACTTGCTGACATTTTCACAGTGTTTGCAAGCATCTGCAAATTTCTAGTTACAAGCTCATTTTGCTTGGTTCTAAAGAATGCTTCATTTGCTAAAACAATCTTTCAAATAGCACAATTAGATTGTTCTTAAGGACTGACCAATTTTCTATCAGTAGACTCATTCTTCTCCTGAACGGTCAAATGGGCTGTATCACAGTTATACTGTTCACCATTATAGTTTCCACAAATTTCTCCATTTTGGGCAAAATAAAGTTCATAGTGCCTGCTACACAAGTCTCTCTCTCACCTCTCTCTCTCTCTCATTCTGGGAGAAAAGACTTAAATGTTGGTGCCCTGCAGGATCCAAAGCAGGAATGAAGCATAACCAACATTTTGCCTGACTGAGAAAACTAGCAGCATAGTAGGGGAAAGACACTGAACGCAGCTTTTACAGGTTCAGTGCACTTTATTTACAGTGATAAATAGGAAAATAAAATCAAAACTTTGCATGTCATCAAGAAATATAAATTCTTGCAAGACATACAGGTTTCCACTTCCTAACAGAATTCTCAAACAGTCACAAGCATTTCTTCACTTGGGTCTTCCTCAGTTCTTCCTTGATCATCCATCTTCCAGTAAATCCACCAGATGGCAACTACCAAAAGTCCAGACTCCTGGTAAAGTTCTCCTTCTTAAATGAGATGCAGTTATCTCTGTATTTTGTGGTTCAGCCCTCTCTTTTTAATATCATGACACCAGGAGCTTTCACTTAGTTCTCATTATTCTGCACTTTGTTATATTGTAATTTCTAGAATAGACATCCTAGCTCAAAAAGTATCAGGTTCTAGGACACATTTCCTGCAGTATAATCACCCACTTGATACTACATGACATAGAAAAACAGTATGCCAATACCACAAATATTATGTTTGAAGGGAAAAACAACATATTTCCTAGTTGCAATACCACTATGGCTCAGTATGTTTATGGACCCATTGTTTTCTGCATTATCATTGGTGGATACACTGTTCTCAAACACACCCTGTAAACCAGCTTCAGACACCACATAAACGATGTATAGCTCATCAGACAAGCAAATAAAAGCAGAACTCTAAAGGGATAAAACATTTTCAGATGATATAACAGAGACATTTGGTCTTAATAAATGTGCAAAAGCAAAACTTACAGTAGGTTAACTGAAGCATCAAGAAAATATCAATGGGGGCTTGGCTAAGATGTCAGAGTGAGTGCAGCAGTTTTTTGTTGCTCTGTCTATAAGTTTTATTTCTGACAGGATTTATTTGGAATTTTTCGAAATACATTGGGAAAAACTACCTACAAATATTCTTTTCATTGTTGTGGATTACCTGAGGAAGAAAAAGTAACATTTTTCAGTGAATTTTCTCACAAAATTCCTGTCAGAATATTAGCAGCTGTATACAGATACTTGAAATATGAGTCATTCAAAGTCCTCGGCTAAAGACAGTTCTATGAAAAAATAACTGCAGACCATAATTACAAGTATACAGGACCCTTCTACTAAAATGGACAATCTAGAAAGCATTATGGAAAATATGAAAAAAAGAGAGTAAAAAGCAAATTCAAGATTTAAAGGAAATTATTTCAAAGCACTCAGATCAAATAACCAACATAGAAGAATCTCTAAATGACATAAATGGAAGGCAGATAGAGAATGACAGTCAAATACATTTCTTATTGAAGCAAAACAACTTATTAACTGAGAAAGTGGAAGATTTGGAGCCAAGGTCAAGGAAGAACAACATTAGAATTTATGGAGTTCCTGAAAAGACAGAAGGAAATAGTATGATTCTTTTCCTAAATAATTGGTTGCCTAAAGTGCTAAACCTCCCAGAGTCACTTTCTTACAGAATTGAAAGGGCTCATAGGTCTTTATCAAATCCTTCTGTATCAAAAAATCCAACTTCAGCAAGATCCATCATAGTTAAGTTTTTGTCAACACAAGATAAAGATCTGGTGTTAAAAACTGCCTGGACGAAGAGCCCCATTCAAGAAAATGGAAGAATTATTAGATTTGATAATGACTATACATCTGTGACAATAGCAAAAAGGAAAGCTTGTATTCCCCTCATTAAAGACCTTAAGAAAGCTGAAATAAAAGCTCAAATACTCTTCCTTGCTAGATTAAAAGTCACACTTCCAGATGGTCAAAAAACCTTTAATAATATTGAAGAAGCAACAGAATTTGTCAAAAAACATAATCTACTAGACAAAATTGAAGATATGGAACTTTCTACTCCAAGTCTAAAGAGACAAGCTACTAATGGCAAAATAACAGCAAATGATAAGTCCACAAAAAAACTTAAAGGGAAGTAAAACACAAGCTTCTAATTTCCTGAGGTTATTCTCCCTTGGAATAGGATAAATAGTGCAAAAATGAGGTAAGAGTTTAAAATAAATATTTACAACTATATATAACTAACCCTTCTTCCTCTTTTATAGTGATTACTCTTATTATTATATAGATAATTACTTTCTGCCATTTCTCCTCCCTCCGCTATGAAGTTTTTATCCCCTATATAGATTATAATATAAATAAAAACAAATGGCTTATAAGCACATAAGATCTTGTCATAATCTTACAAGATCGTGATTTAATGTTATATTTTAAATTAGTGGTGTGCTGAGTGCCGTCAGAATAATATTAAACTGTTGTTTAAAAATAGTTTGTGTCTTTGTTCTGTAACCTTAATACATTAAATAGAGTGGCAGTAGCTTTAAATGCTAAACGGGGGTGGTGGGTGCTTATACAGTCTGACAGGAAGCTTTGTGGGCTTTAGATTGATTACATTTTCTTTGTAGGTATTAAAGTAATTATGATGGATGTTCCGGGGAGAGAGAGCACTTCAAAAGAAGTGCGGTCTGTGGTTTTAAAAAAGATTAATAGCTGCATAGTGCTACCCTGTTTTAACTTGTTTTTTTCTATTTTACATGCTTTTTTGCACGAGTGCACAAAAGCTAGGAAAGCCAAAAATAACTGAAAAATGTCATACCTGCCTCGTGTGTGCAGTTCATTTTTGAATGCAAAGCCTCAAGAGAACTAAATCATGAGCTATTCATTGATCTGTGGTTTTGAGACTGGTACTCTTTGTAAAAACTTCTAGTGATGATGTAATTGTACTCTGAGCCCCGGTCGCACATAACAAACAACTGCAACAGGTGATAAGGACGCAGCAAGGAAGTTTTGCTGCTGAGACATTCAAAATATTCTTCAAACTAGTTTCTTGACTGTAAGTTTATAATTTCCTAACAAAATAAATGTTTACTAGTTCTTCTTGATGCCGGAGACTACATCTAATAACATAAACAATGGAAACTGTTGTAGTTGCAGTTAAATTCAGTATTCAAGGCACAATTATCACTCGTACTTCCTAGCATTGTTTTGAATTGCTTTGTTTTCTCAACTTATTGACAGTGTGAGATATATGTTTAGTTCTAAGTTGAATTCTGGTTAATTGTATGTAGAAATAAAATAACTTGCAAATGAAGAGTAAATTACACATGAAAAGAAAATTAGCATTTCTCTATACATCACACAGACGCTTTTGTTACAGTGCAGCTTCACCAGATATTTAATGCAAGATAAATACAGCTGACTGAAGGGAAAGTTGAAAAACATTAAAATAGAGCATCCCTTTATAAGTTGCAGATAGATTTTAAAAAAGAAAAAAGAGGGAAGGTGTAATATTGTCGCATGTTAATAAGCCAAGGTAAATATAGTTACCTGATATATGAACATCTAAATGTTTTAAATAAAAAAGAAACTGTAAAGAGAACATTGGTATTTCTTCATAAGTCACTTTTGGAGAATCATATTTGAGAGTTCCTTCATATATGTGTTATATATCTCACCCCAGAAAATCCTAGTTTAAACATATCTTTTTTCATGTGAGAGCTGATACATTAGGAATGTTATTTGGATAATATAAAATTGCTTATTATTTCCAAGGGTACTATGCATTTAGACATTCCTAAAATATAGAAGGATGCGGTAAAGTAAGTTGATTGCATAGCTCACATAGTACTAATAATGGATTTTAAGCAAGTACTTAATACAACAGTAAGTGTTGAATAAACAAAACGACAAATCTGTTTTGGGAATAACACATATCCAGTTACTTCAAAGCAGCAAACACTTGTACTATCTGATCATTATATTGAAGATGTTATCTTATAATCAATAACTAGTATAAGCAATGTTGATTTATTATCTTGCTAATAGTAGTGATATTGACAACAATGAGGACTTGAATGAATACATTTTTGAAATATCAATATTAGAAAGTTGTATAAATGGCTTATTGGAACAAAAGGGGATAAAGGAAATGGAGAAGGGTATTTGAATAAAGTATGTTTACCACATTTAAATAAGCTTAAAATGCTCATAATAGTTTAATATTACAGATTTCAAAATATTGGTCATACTTTGCTTAGACCATATATATATATATATATATATATATATATATATATATATATATATATATATATATATATATAGCCCATAAACAAAATGTATAGAAGGAATAGTCAAGAGGAGAATGGGTGATAGAAGAAAAATGGAAAGGGTTTATATGCCTTAAATATATAAATATATATTTAATACACAGTATCATTTCAAATCATATAATTAAACTGGATGTACACTCTTTATTCATAGTTTAATCTGTATTAGGAAATTAATATCTTTTTTCATCTTAACGAAAGACTCTGATTTCTTATATTGCTTTTGAATTCAAGCTTACATATGCTGGTTTATGAGAGCATAATCCTGTTACTCTAACATAGAGATGTTTGTCAAACATGAATATTTATTGCATGACTATTTTATTTGTAATTTGTAAAATACTTAATATTCTATCATATGTCTTGAGATGTTTTACACTTCAATAACTAAACATAATGTTACATAATATTGAATAAGTTTAACTGTATACCTAATTATTAGAGGGCAGAAGCAGCAATATAAAAGTTGACTGGTTGTAGGACTGTTAGTGATGGTGGCTAAGATGATGCTTTCATCAAGCCAGGAAATTAGGTTTCCATGTTTAATTTTGTATATAGTTATATATGTTGTGATTTTCTTATTCATTTCTATTTACCTGCTCATAACTAAATTCAATAGATATATATGTACCATTCTAAATGTTCTCTTATAAATGTATGTCTTTAAATGTCAATGGCCTTAATAATCCTGTCAAAAGAGGGAGTATAGTTAGATACTTGAAATTGAATAAAGTAGATATAGTTTTTTTTACAGGAAACACATATTGTCGACAGGGATATAGATACATTATCTTTTAATGGTTATATGGTCCTTGTAGAATCCCACTACCAAACCAAGAGAAGAGGCACAATGATACTATGGAGAAAAACATTACCAATGCCTAAAGTCATTGATACTTACTCAGACAAGAATGGCATGTTGTGCCTGACAGTTCTGGAGATAAACAAAAGATATGTAACTCTTGTAAATTCTTACTGGATACCAGGTTTTGGAGCAGTTACAGCAAGGAAGCATTTATAGTTAATAATTTCCAAATCCAAAGGAGAAATAATACATGCAGGAGATTTCAATTGCCTTCTCAATGAAATAGATACTACCAAAAATGATAAATTTAGAATTTCCCCTGCAGCTAAAAAGTTAAATAATTTTATTAATGTATTATGTCTTAGGGATATATATGATTTAAAAGAGACACACTCGTTAGAATACACCAATTATTCATATAGGTATGGTACACAAACAACAACTGATAAAGTACTAGTTACTAACAATATATTTTCTAAGGCACAAGAAGTGTTAATTAGTTCATGCCTATTGTCAGATCATAATGCCTTATTTTTTAAGGTCAATATCATGCCTAAAGACTTAATAACATGGCAAAGATTACCTGTCTACATTACTACACTTAATGGATTTAAAGAGTGGCTTCTTGATGAAATAAAATATTTTTTAAATATCAGTGATAATAATGAAACTTCAAAGGTTATACTTTGGGATTCACTAAAATCTTATTTATATGGTAAGATCAAAAATTGGTATCTAAACAAAAGAAAACAATAGGAAAATGAATTAACACAAATACAACTAAAAATAGATGAAATAAAGAAAAGTTTAAGCATCAGGGACATAAAAACTAATTCTGAACTTAAAACATTAAATATGCAGAAATTGTAAATCATAAAGTGGCAATAAATCTAGAAAAATTCAAAATTCAATCCTATTCAGTGAACCTCAAAAATGTGCATAGGTTGGCAGTCAAAGCAAACAATTTAGCTAGACTAAGTCATATAAAAGAAATCACTGATAATACAGGAGTTAAAACAAGACATGTAACGGAACACAAAGAAATTCTGGAGGTCTTCAGAGTATATTATGAGAAGGAAAATAATACAAATAGTGACTCTGCAGACAAGATGCTTAAGTGTAATTTTTTGAATGAAAATATCAACAAAAGAGTAACAAAGGAACAAAATGCTAATTTGCTCAAACCAATAACATTAAAATAAATTAAAGACTGTATTCGTAATCTTAAAAACAATAAGGCATCTGGATTAGATGGGATTATAGGAGAAATATATAAGTTGTTTCCAGAAGACACCTTAAACACTTTACAGGCAGCTTTTGAAGAATTTAGGAAAAATAAAAATATCTTTCCTTCATGGAAGTATGTTATATTATCTCCCATTCTAAAGCAAAATAAAGACCCTAAATTAGTATCATCATATCAACCTATATCTCTGCTAAATGTAGATTATAAAATTTTTACCTCCATACTTACTAAAAGATTGAATCAATTCATCCCCAAAATAATAGCAGATGATCAAATGGGGTTTGTTTTGAATAGGAAAATTCAGAACAATGTCATCAGACTTTTAACCTTAATAGATGTTGCAAATAAAAAGAAAAAATAATTATCAATTATTAGTTTAGACATAGAGAAGGCATTTGATTCTTTATCTTGGTCATACCTATTTAAAGTCTTGGAAACATTTAATTTATCCACAGATTTCATAGAACTAATAAACAGCTTATATAAAAACTGCTTGTCATATATTAAAATTGGGGCCTTTTTATCTAACAAAATTCAAATACTAAAAGGAGCTAAGCAAGGTTGTCCTCTGTCACCTTTCTTATTTGCATTGTCAGTAGAACCGTTTGCAAATTACATAAGAAATAATAACAACATAAATAGCTTTATGGTTAATTCAAATTATGCCTCTAAAATACAATTATTTGCTGATGATATAATAGTAACCATAGGAAATTTAGACTTTTCAATAAGGCATATTACAACAGCTATAGGACATTTTGAGAAACTTTCAAGTCTAAAATTCAACCGCACTAAATCTGAAACATTATTGGTAAATAAAAAAGTAAGTTCTGAATGGAGAAAACACAGTAATTTTAGTTGGGGGAATAACACTCTTAAATATTTAGGAATATATATAAAACCTAATTGGAAAGAAATTATACAAGTCAATTATAGAAATTTTTTAGGTATAATCAAAGAATATATAAACAAATGGAGTAAAATGTTCTTTACTTTTGAAGAAAAGCTAACATTAATAAAAATGTGTTTTCTTCCTAAAATTTTGTTTCTTATTCAAACAATAATTATTAGCCCTCCAAAAAAAATAAAACAGCTCAACTCACTTCTAATTAAGTTTTTATGGTTCCCACAAAAACCAAGAATAAAGCATGATTGGCACAATAAAGATTGGGAAAAAGGTGGAATTACATTTCCAAACTTAGAACTTTATGCTGAATCAGTTGTAATTCACATCATAAGCAAGTGGTTAAGTAACAAGTATACTTCAAACTGGAAAAATCTACACATGAATATTCTACTATCTAATGCCGATGAAACAATAAACAATGATATTTTTACTGAAAATAAACATTTTTTAGTAGTAAAGGACTCAGTATATAAAGAAAATAAACATGAGAAGTTACCACATTGTGTTAGCTATATACTAAACAATTTTAGGAAAATTATAAATAGTAACTGCATAACAAGACATTTTTCTATATTAATATTCCCAATAGCACACACAAAGAAGTGTCTAGACTCTTTTAATATGAATAAAATAATGGAAATGAAAGGCAATGGACTAAATTATTGCCATCAATTCCTAAGTACAAATAATATTCATGATACTACAAGCCTTTTAGCAAGGTATAACACAAATCAAGATAATTGGTTAATTAAATATTCAAATTTTCAGAGAACATCTAATAAAGGAATTTAAAATGAGCCAAGTGACTAATATTTTATTACAACCTAAAATAATCTTTCTTTTATGTGAATTAAATATATCACAATTTAGCATGGGGTTCTCTTTATCTAAAATTTATAAGACATTAAGAGCTGACTTAAAACAGCCTGAAGACTCTTTATGGAGTTATATAAAAAGTATGAACAGATTTAATTTTTCTGAAAATGATAAATTAGTAACACTCAGGTCAATCAATCATACAACATCATCTCCATATTGGAAAATATTTACATGGATGTTTTTACACAGGAGTTTCTTTACCCCACAGAGAATTGCTATAATGTCAAATAAAACTAGTCATAATTGTTGGAGATGTGATGAGAGTCTCTGTGCTGATTGGGTACACATGTTCCTTGAATGCAGAGTGATTGTCCCATTCTGGCAGAAATTTAGACATTTTATAAAGGCATTATGGACTGACAAGTGTATAATAACAGATGCACTTTTGTTGTTTAATGCTCCAGTGCCAGATTGTATACCAAAATCACAAGTGCATCTTCTCTGGTCTCTTTTGGCTATAGCAAGAAAAGTCATCACTTTAAACTGAAAAACCAAAACAATTGTATCTTTTGCTGAATTTACATTATTGGCCAAAACAGTATATAATAGAGAACTTTTAACTATTGCTTCTAGAATGACAAGAATGACACATAGGAAGTTATCCTGGATGAAACTAAAAACGTTATTAGATAAAATGTAATGATTTCAAACAGAATAGTCTAATGTTATGAGCATCTTTTGTATATAGTTTTAATATTTAGTGTTATGTCTATGTATAATTATCTGCATGATGTAAGAAGTTCATGATTTATGAAAATTAATAAAAAGAAAGTTTAAAAAAAAAAAGAAAATATCAACCCTGGAAAGGAATGTGATATAAAACTACGTGAACAAGAGGAAGTGTAATAAATAACTAGGAATGGATGAAAAGTCAGCAATAAAGCATGAATTAATGAGAGCAAAGCTTAGTAATAAATATTTTGGAAGACTAAAACTAATATTGAATACTGTCTTGGCATCTAGGAATAAGGTTCAGGCATGCTTTTCCTCTACTTACCTACAGCTTTGGCATGACTGACTGGCCCTAAAGACACTGGATCATTTGGACAAGAAAACAAGAACTGCTTCATGTTTATCAAATTATATATAAAAAACAGTGTGTGACATGAAAAAAAAAATAATATATATATATATATATATATATATATATATATATATATATATATATATGAATTTAGTTTTAATACTCGAATGGCCATATCATTTAATTTCATTTTCGCAAGATGAAAATCACAAACACAAAATACCCGAACTGCAAATTTTTCCCAGGGTAAGTAAATATCTGCCCAAACATCAAAGAAACACACTCTGGAGTAAATAAAAACCATCTAGGCAAGGGGGCTTTGCCACCACACCCTCCACAACTATATATACCAACTCTGGGATCGTACTACAGTGTAGAAAAGGGCATGATGGGCAAGTGTTTACTTCCCCTGGGAAAATTTTGAAACCTTAAACATCTGGGGAAATTAAAAAAAGGAAAAGTACATACTCCTTTATTCCATTAATGTTAGGCCCAGAGTGATTCATTATGCTCTCACTGTCTAAGAAGTTTGCCTCCTGAAGATGACAAGTAGTAGACAGTGAATGAGCCAGAAGGTCACCATGGACACAGTAAAATTGTTGTTGTGTGTGTAACTCTATAGAAAAAAGAATAAAATGGTTAATTACTGTTACATACCTGCAAAGCTTATGTAACTTTGCTGTAGACCCACACATTAATATGTTACATCTATCACAACTGGTTTTATTCTTTGACAATATCATTTACTAAATCACTCTTGCATGGTTGTTAACAGGCAGAGCTCTACAGTTGTACAACTTCAATATCCATGATGAGCAGTATACTTGGTAGTACAAAAAATCTGAAAGTCCCAAGGTTAAAAGTTGTTAAAGGAGTCCGAATGTTGTTGAGGCACCTTAATACTTACTTGGTTAGCATAAGCTGGTTTTCAGTACACTAACTAGCTAGAATATTGATTGAATGTTGTTCAACACATTTTTGTTAAGGTAACAAATGTTTGTGTTTTAATTAAATTCAGATAAAAGCAAAATAGGCTACAAGGCTAGTGACAGTTTCTTTCAGTTTTAACAGTTTCTTGTTGTAATCAAGCACTGAACAGCACAGGGTTACTGTTCCTTATCTGCTTTGTTCTTACACTGTCACTATGTATATAGTAGAGTGCTGTTTCAACTGTTTGCACCTCCTGTTACTCACACCTGAAAATAGCCAACTGCTAAGGAGTGGTCTGAAAGTACTGTTCTATGAGAACCATGTAAAAATAGTCCCTTGGCCCACCCCACATATTATACAGGGTTGATTAACAGTGGCATTACTTTGTATTTCATGATCTACTTGCTTCCATCGTTGTATTTGGTGATGTATTACTGCTTATTATACAAGCCATTTATAAATAAATTGAAATCATGAAGGTGTACCTCAGCTCTAAATAATGTAACATCTTCCTAATAATTTTGAATGACTTCCTTTATGTTCTCTTAAAAAAGTTTAAGACCAGCTAGTAATGCACTTCTGCAAGGTCAAAGCTGCTTAGCCACTAGAAGCTTTGCAGTCTAAGTCTTTTTATCATTGAAACTAACAAAAAACAACATGCAGGTCAAGCTTACTAGTAGAGATTTGCATCTCACATTCACTCTGTAGACTCGCTGTGTTAAAACAACACATTCCTCCTCTGGCCATGCAGGCCCTGCAGTCAGCCTCAACAAGCAAGAAAAGCAGGTGTGATAGATGTGTAAGAAAAGCATCACATCACCAGTACAAAACAAAAACGTATTGTTCTACCTTAATTTATTTTTCCAAATTGATCCTATTATACATGCTATGCATAATTTCTCCAAAGTAGTATTTCACCTAGACAATTTTATTTTGTTCTGCATAAATATATATAAACACATTCCCCCAAACTATAAATGCACTACTAATATTGATTCAATGACTCTTTTTTAATTGTACTTAGTGATTACTTTTTGAAAAACTTTTTTGCCATTCTTTGTATGGGTTGTATAATCTCTCTTGTAAACAGTATGAATATTGAATAGGTTGTCTCTTCATTGTATTGACCATATTACCTCTATCCATGCCAAGTATTTAAATGTTTTGTACTCACAGGGCTGGCCAAAATATGGTCTAGTTGGATTAGTACTCTATACAGGAAAACACATTTAAATTAATAAGAAAATAAATATATACATACATACAAAAATACATATACAAACATCAAGTACAAATTAATAACAGAGACGGTCTTCTCCAATAGCATAAACTGAGAGGTAGTGGAATTACAAAAGTCCCAACACGTTACATGGAAACTAAACTCAGTAACCAAATGTCTGTCAATTCAGTCATAACAGTCAAAACAAAACAGAAATATCCACAAGTAAAACCAAACAAAAAATTCCCTTTTGTGATAGAAAATAATTTTACAGAGACAACAGCCAAATGTCAAAGACATAATACAGATATGAGGATGCTTGAAGTTGACCCATCACAACAGTTAACTGTAACCATTGGCAATGAATGTATCTAACAGACACACAGTGCACAAAGTTAGAGAAAACTTTTCCCCCTGAGGTACAGTCTCAAGCCAAAATCTGAGGAAAATTCCCTAGTAGTGAAAGAAAGAACTCACCTGTGACAATGGCCAGTTGACAAAACATAATGCAAAGAGATCCTTGAACTTGGCTTGTCATAATGGCTAACTGTAACACTGGCAACAAGACATCCCTTTAGCAAACTCCACATGAAGTATGAAAAAGACAAGAGCCATATAAAAACAAATGACCTGAGTTTAAAACATGGCTGGCTCAAGGAAGACACACAGAAATGTTACTTCACAGAAATAATGGTTATACCAGTATTCTCAATGTTTGTTAAATTCGGAAAATGTAATAGAATTCAGGAATGCATATAAAGGCTGAAAAAAGGTGATTTTTATAAGGATTAGGAAAATGCAAAGTAGGATTTGGAACCTAGTACTTCAGAAAGGGAACTCAGCATATTAAACAGGTCAAGTGGGCCTTTTCTGCTATCAAAATCTGAGTTTCTGGGTAAGGTCACGTAAGCATCAACAGAGTTGCTCCTTCAGTTTCCTCTGGCAATCCTGCTACCTGAAAATCTCCAGAAATATAGTAAATCTCCAACAGCATCAGCCTGTGGCTTCAGACATATTATAAAATACTACATAAACCAAACCATGCCTGTAATTTTCTTGATCTCAGTAATTCTGCAGTAAACACTAAAAATCATTTTGGGCTGGCTCCAGAGGATTCATTTGTGTAGTTCTTTTTGAACATATTTACAACAGATTATAAAATAATTCTCCAGAGAGGCTTTGAATCAATATGCACTTGCCTTTCTTAGGATATATGTTAGTAAACCAAATAGCAGTTTCATTCACTAGAAGACAAAAAGATATTTCTTAGTTTTCTTCTTTTTTCAGGATATTCAACTCCTTGTGGAGGGGTTCAGTTCCTCACAGCGTCTGCTAACTTATATAATCAACTCCAAATCTGCCACAAAACAAAAAGTTGTTACTACAACAATGGTAGAAAAGCACATTCTTTTCATTCAAAATTCTAAAACTCTCTTCAGTAAACTGTGTTTAGTAATGAGATAATGGAGCATGCACTTTCACCTAAAGTATGACACCATCCATCAGATATGTGATAGTTTACCAAAACTGATTGGGAGGGTGGCCTAATGGTTAAGGTGTTTGCCTTACAAACACAAGGTACAGGGTTTGAGTCTCACAAGGGATAATTGGCTAGGCTTAAAATGGCTCACAAGGGCAGTTAGCCTAGTACTAATCTATAAACCTATTAACCTATAACTGATAACTACAAAATGAATGCATGTGACTGTAACTACAACTTCTCAAAAATACAGTAAGAGTTCCAATTAGTGAAACAAAACAAGCAAATTCTTGGTTTTCTCTTTTGGAGGTGAGGGGACTTTGCCCTGTGATCTATTAACTATAATCCACTATGAAGTTACAAGTAGTGCTTAAAAACTGGAAGGCTGAGAAGTTTTTCCACTGACTTTATTCATGTTCCATGTGGGATCTCCAGAATTCTTTTCATATCAAGAACCTAACATATTTTCCTAACTCTAAAACTGTTGGCATCTTTTGAATTTCTGCAAATGACAACTCTGACAATTTGTATGGTTCAGTACAAGCAGCTGTACTGAATGCCATCTGTTCCCATTTTCTAGGTATCTGAACTGAGTGACTGCATGCCAAATATATCCTATCCACAAGATTTAGACAGTAAAATAGGCTTATTATATTAGATATTTCAAAAGTAGATGGTTGAACATTGATCAACAGCTTATTTTCAGCTCTGCCAGTGTGAAAAAAAAAACTTTAACACAAGGGCCAGGATCTCTTCACTTTTTTGTAAATTCAGCTACTGTCTAGTAAGTGCACAGTCTGGATGCTAGCAAAAAAAAAACTAAAAGAGCCTGAAAGAAAATCGGCTAGAAAGGGTGAAGAGAAAACACCGACTGGAAAGAATTCTGCAGCTGTTAAGAAAAAAGGTAGTTCATGCTTCAGTTTTGGTGTAAGACATGGCTTCCAGTAATCTAGAGGAAAAATAAGTAAAATGTGCTCAGAGATGATTAAAATAAACGAAACACTGAAGGAATATATCAGCTCAAATAACAATAGGCTGGAAAAATGAAAGAAGCTTTAAACAGATGTTTAGATGAGCTGATAAAACTTCAAAAATCAGAGGCTAAAATGAAAAAGGCTGACTGAGTAAGAAACTGCTAAAGAATATACTGTATGTTTCAAAAAATGGCATAATTAGAGGGCAGAGTACATAGGGAATTCTTAGATTTTATGCTGTACCAGTGGAATTAGAAGGAACAGACTGTATTAATTTTATGAAGGCACAGATAAGCAACTGGACTGGTTTTCCACAGCAGGAACTGTTAATACAAAAGGTATACCATGTGTATGTTTCAAATCTGGCCATGAGAAAGCAGTAAAGACCTGTATTAGTAAAGATGCAAACCTATCAGCAGAAAGAGTTGATCCTGACAAAAGTGTGGCAAAAGAGCAAAGTATTAAATGTTGAGACAGTAGAGTGCTTGTGGAAAATGATTATTCACTTTACACCAGGCAGAAAAGAAACAAATTTATTCTCGTAATCAGAGACTATTGTGAGGGAGGTATAAGATTCAAGTTGGCTTCAGATCATTTTTTTCCTGGATGATCAAATACATTTTTTGATGCAGAACAAGCTAAGGAGGAAATACAAAAGTTTGTCTAACAAAAAGAGAGGCATCAAGCAGAAGGAGTCTATGTTTCTCATTCTTTTGATAAAAAAGCACATGGACAGACTTTGCCAGTGAAACCTTTTCACTCTTCTAAAGGCAAATGCTTGAGAGATGGAGAAAAGCACAGGAGGTGACCAGAAGAATCAAAAGTAACTTAGCATTGGACCAGAATCTGGAGTTGAGAGATAGAGATGATCAGGAAGATCAGAAACATGGAAATTAGTGAATAAATGTGAAATCCAGCTGTATAAGAAAAAGTGGAAAGAGTGGACTTTTTTGACTGTTAAGCTTGTGGGGAACTGAAAAGCATTTGCCTCACTTCATAGGTTTATATGTGTTTACTAGACTAATGACTACAAGGGCCTTTTTAAGCCTAGCCATGCATCCCAAATCTCTGACAAGTTTGGATACCCTTGATAAGTGAATCAGGGGTTTAGGAGATGAAACATTTACAAGCTAATACCCAGGAGATAAACCATTTACAGGTTGCCCGTGTCCATTAGAGACATAGGTGCTAAAACAGGGATGAATTTCCTGTTCCCCATCCAATTGGCCAGGTTGTACTTGAATTCGGTTAGGGAGGAAATCTGCTTTGCATAGATGGGGAGCCTGTTCCAGAGATGAGGTAATCTCTGGGATACAATCCTGTCTCTACATCAGGTCCTGTTTATATCACAGGCAAGGTTCAAGGCTTTAGAATGGGTAATTCTGGTGCTGTTTGTTTTGTGGATATGCGGGAAGTCAATCAGAGTGAGATCTGACAATTCTCTGTATGTCAGGCATAGATATCCCCTCAAAAGCCTGTAGGAGACAAAATACAGGGATAGAGCCTTCATGTGGTCTTCATAAGACATTTTACTTAAGCCCTGTATTCTTTTAGTGAGGAATATCTGTGGGTGCTCCAGTTGTTAGGTATGCTTGGTTAGGTGCATACCAAAGGGGGCATTGTATCAATGATAGGTCTGGTGAATGCCAAATACAGTGGAACAATAACTTCCTTGGCCTTAGATGCCATACCTTTGTTTATACATTGCACAGCATAGAATGATTTCCTCACTACCATAAACATGTGCTGATCAAAGGCTAGATTACTATCTATGTGTGTCCCTAAGTCCCCGACTACTGGGTCAATGCTAAGGAGTGTGTTGTCAATATAATAGTTACAAGGGGTGGATGACTTTCCAAAGGATATTATTATGCATTTCTTGGCATTTAGTTTTAGTCCATGTCTCTGACACCAGTTGTTTATCTGTGTCAGCCCCTCATGGAGAACATTTGTGTCGGTATGGGATTTAATGACAGCATCTAATTTGCAATCATCTGCCAATTTAGTCAGCCAGAGACCACTGACATTGACCTTGACTTCAGAGAAGTAAATGCCAAAAAGAAGCAGTCCAAGGACTGATCCCTGAGGGACTCCACTTGTCAGTGGCCTCTTTGTAGAGGTGGACTCCCCAATTCTACTTCCTGGGTCCTGTCTGTGAGCCAGTTGGCTATTCGCTGGGTGACATACGAGTTTGTACCTTACCTCCTGAGTTTGTCAACAATGCCTGAGTGGGGTATTGTGTCAAATGCCATGGCCAGTTCAAGGTAGGCAGTGTGAGCCATTTTGCCCTCATCCATTGCTTTGGTGACCTTCTCAAAGAAGTCCACCAGGTTGAGTAGGCATGATCTGCCCTTGATGAAACCAAACTGGGTTGGGTCCAGTGTCTGCAGGTTTACTATATCACTATTGATCATTTCCATGATAATTCTTTTCATGACTTTCCATATAAGACTAGTGAGACTTACAGGTCTGTAGTTTCCAGGGTCTGTAGATGGCCCACCTTTGTGCAGAGGGATGACTGTGCTGTTCTCAATGCATGAGGCATGAAGCCTGTTTGGAGGCTGTAGTTAAATAGCAATTCCAGAGGCCATGACAGGTCATGTTTCATGCTATTTAGAAGACATCCCTGGTTATTGTCTGGGCCCATTGATGCAGTATTCTTGGTCTTTGAGAGAGCATTAAGGACCTGTTCCCTAGTGATAGCAGGGTGAGTTATATTTGATTGTATTTCCTAGGGGAAGGTTGAGGGCGAGAAAGGAGTAAGTTGGAGCTAAATTTATCGGTCAGTAGGTTTGCTATATCTTCTGGGTCAGTAGAGGTGGCTCCATTTATAATGAGCTCTGCACACAATTTTATATTGCCTTTGAGGTTGTGGGCATAGCTAAAGAATGCCTTGTGGTTGTCTTTGGCCTGAGAGGCCACATTCACCTCAAATTTTGCTTCAGCAGACATTATTTGTCCTCTGAGATGTTTGCTTAGTTTGATGAGAGTGTTTTTATCCTGCTGGGTGCTACACCACCTAATTTTTGTCATGATTTTCTTCCTTCTGTTATACAGCCTACTGATTTTCCGATTCCACTAGGGTGGCTTGTTTTTTGAGTTAGTTCTGTACTTCTTCCTTGTGGGTACAGCTGCCATGCTTGTACAGGGTTTCTGTGAGCAGTTCTACATAGGCAGCAGTGTTCACAGGGTTTATGGGGATTTCAAATTTTGCAAGGTTATCACTTAATAACAGGAAGTTAGCCTTAGAGTAGTTCCTGAATATTCCAGGTTTAGCTGGGGGTCCAGATTTTATTTTTTTTACTTCAAAGGAGATCATTTTGTGGTCTAACCTTACCAAGGAAGACATTACAGTAGGGGGTGAGCAGGACTCTTCCATATTA
This sequence comes from Protopterus annectens, assembly GCF_019279795.1. Lineage (NCBI taxonomy): Eukaryota > Metazoa > Chordata > Ceratodontiformes > Protopteridae > Protopterus > Protopterus annectens. The sequence goes on along the minus strand of NC_056733.1, from coordinate 1,774,837,081 downwards.
GTGAGGACCAGATCCAGTATGGCTGCACCCCTGGTTGGTGTATTGACTATCTGATTCAAGGAGTTTGTGTTTACAAAATCCAGGAATTTCTATGCCTGTATGTTTGGTGTCATATAGGATTCCAAGTTAATAGTGGGGTAATTAAAGTCACCCATGAATATTGTATTGGGTTGGATGGTTAGTGTTTCTAATAAGTTTAAATACATGGTATGGGTTTCCTGGGTCATAGAGGCGGACCTATAGAGGCAAGGAAGTGATATTGGATTTTGCCTATGGTGATTTGAACATGGAGCAACTCAAGTGCATTGTGCTGTCTGACCAGCCTTGAGGTAATTTATTTTTGATGTAAATAGAGACACCTCCACCTTTAGTCCTTTTCTGTGTAGCCGGTCTAAATGTGTGGAAGGCATTATAACCTTGCACTGTTGGTATGCTCTCCATGGCTTTAAACCATGTCTCAGTGACTGCACAGACATCAGCATTCTCTAGAGTGAAGTGAGCTTCAAGGGAGTGGAGTTTTTTGTTTAGACTCCTAGCATTGAGCAGTAATACCTTTAGATTTTCTTAGATTTGATTTGCTGTTTCGGAAGTACTTTCAGTTTGGTATTGCCTAAAAAAGGCACTATGGGAGAAGGCAATGTTTTAGCTAATATTTGAAAGCCTACATGGGGAAAAGTGCAGACCATCCCTGGCATTGCAGTGTGTTCTGTTGACCATCCCCTTCCAAGCTGACAAATTTTGCACCCCCTTAGAATGACACCAAAAACTAGGCCATTTATTAAAGTCAATCATCTTTTGTTCGTATTGTGGCATCATCCTTGGAGAAGGTAAAATGCTGCTCAATATTAGTCTCGTATCAGCCTGAGACACATATTCTGAGTGCTCCATGATGTCTCTTCATATAGTCTAAGGAGGTACGTCTCAGGTCATTTACTCCCACATGGACTATGACTGAATCATACTGGTACTTGTGGTCCAATGACTTGAGTACGTGCATAATATGTCAGATCCTAGCCCCTGATAAGCAACTGTCCATGACCTTTTCCTTACTCAGGGTTCCTATTAGATCATCAAAGATGCATAATTTTGAATGCATCTTTGCCGAACTTAAAATAATAAAAACTGAAAACAGCAAAGGGGCATATGAGCGATTTGCTGTTTTCAGTTTTCATTTTTATGGGTTCGATGAAGACGCATTCAAAGTAATGCATCTTTGATGTTGTGATATAGACCCCCTTACTCAGCCTGGTGATAGGGACATCAGTGTGTCTCACAATGGAGTTTCCAATGACCAGAATGTTGGATTGTACAGTGGCTTGCCTTATGGGCTTAGTGGTAGACGGTCCATGAGATGTGGCTATATGTGTTGATGTGAGTGTTGATTTGAAATAGTGCAATGGGGGATACTGAGGTTATTTCTTAAGTGTACTTCATCTAGGAGGTATTTGTGGTTTAGGAATGTTGCATTTAAGTGCCACAGCATATGTGGGTCTATATGTCTGCTTTGAATTGTGTTTGATGGGTACAGCATGTAAACTACTGACAATCTTATTGACATTAGGAGTACTTTTATGTGAGAGCTTTGCCTCCAGTGACATTGTGTAAATACATCTCTCACATACCGTATCAGTTTCTTTGAGAATTAACTGGTTGTCAGTAAACATGAGGCAATTTCTACATTGTCTCAGGGTGCCCATATCCACCAAGCTGGTAACGGAGATAGTGGAAAAGTTCATATCCATGGCAACAGACCTTTTTTATTGATTAGATAGCTGAAATAAGAATATAAAGCAATGTCAGGAGTGTTTGGTTTGCAATTCCAGGGACAGTGCTTGTCACTGCAAACTAGTTGTCCTGTGTGCAACTAGGTATTGGAGAAATTCATGTCATGAACATGTGAATTTATGTCAATAATGTTTGGAAGGACACGGGAGAGGGGAAGAAGAAGGAAATAGGTAACAGTAATTAAAGTAGTTTATGTTCTTAGTATTTCTGTGAAACTTTTCACAATATAAATTGCTGTTCTTGTAGTAAAGTATTTTAGTTGTTCTTGTATGTGATAAAGTTACTAAAGTAAACAGATGGCTTTTTTCTTTTTTTCCTTCTTCTTCTTCTTCTTCTTCTCTTTCTTTCATCTTTTTGATATTAAGAAATATAGGCATTATAGAACAAAAACAGAAGAAAAGCTAGACAAAAGCATGTTTACATTAGTAGGCTGTAATCTTGGGTTGTTGAGGTGAGGATGGGATGCAAAATTACACAGATCATAATATATGTAGAGCTGATATGTTTTTTCTTACTTTTGCATAGGTCTGATTAATACCCTTGGCTTAATTTAATAATATATTTTATGTGAAAAGAAGTAAATATGAGAGCACCAAATGTAATGAAAAGTTTTCCTTTAGCAATAAATGTTTCAGCCTGTCTTTCAGGCTGCAGCAGAAGACTGAACTTTATTATCTGAAAATGTACAGTTATGTGTGTTTGTATTAAATTAACAGGTTATGGGGATGTTTTGGGGGCTGTTATTTGAGGGGTTTTATTAAAACAAAAGGCCCTGTAAAATGTGACTCCGGTTCCAATGTTAATGATAAGAAAAACGGTATAAAGGATTAGCCTACCAAACATTACGGTGCATGTATTAGAAAAGCTGGAAATAGACATTTAAAAAAGCTGACATATATATAATAGGTGGGAATAATGACTTCTTACCATAATGGTAATACTGTCCACATTATCTTGGAATGTGAATGGTTTCATAGGTATAGACAAAAAGAAAAGGATATTTAATTATATTAAGAAATGCTACAGGAGACACATTTGGAAAGAAATGAGCATGTGAATTTGATAATGAAAGGATTTCAGGATGGATACTCAGCAGATTCAAAGGAAAAGCAGAGTACTTCTATTAATTGTTAGAGGAGCTCCAATAGTGATAAAATATGAGAAAAGATAATAATGGCAGATTTGTGGTAATAAGGGGCTCCTGGCAAGAAATGATGTTTATGCTGCCATGTATTATATTCCACCTAGAACTGATATTTTGGAGCGTAAACAATTTTGGGAGAAATAATCAAATTTCTGCAGGGAATATTATTTATAGGTGGGGAATGGAATTTAATTTGCAACAATGAGTATGTGTCTGGGGGCCCAAAAAGAGAAAATATAACAAAAGATGGTATATTTCTGAAGAAATCTATGAAGATATTTGGAATGAAAGATATGAATTTAGTAGTAGGAACTTGGAGATAATTTACATATTATTCCTCAAGGGACAATAACTTGGTTAGACTAGACAGAAATTATATTTCACAGGAATATGCAGATTTAATTGAGATCTCTGACACACATCCATAACTATTTCAGATAATTCACCAATAATTACTAAGATAAAAATGAAGGGTAATGTTGTAAAGATAAGACACTGACACTCCCCCACCTTCCCGTTAAAAAGAGAGGAATTTATTAAATGGGTAGTAGATGTTATTTGGGAGTTATTAGAGAAGATATTAGGTACTCCAGAAGTTATAGCTAATGAGTGGGATATAATGAAAGCAGAGTTTAAACATAAGGTAGAAATAAAAGAAAATGAGATCTGGCTAAGAAGTATCAAGAATTATTTATCAGTAATGACAAAGGTTAAAGTATTACAGAATAAAAGGAATCTCACAGAACAAGAAGAGGCATAACTGCAGAGTGCTAACGAGAAAATAAGAAAGTACCTGAATAATATGCATGCATTTAGAAAGATTGCTGTTAAGCAATTGTTTTTGATAATAACTCTAGAGCACAAAAACTGTTGGCACAATAACTTAGGCAACAGAAAGTAGAAAGGGTTGTTACAAAATTTAGGGATCCTATAACAAGAAAAAATGACCAGAGATCCTGTAGAGGTATTAGAGATATTTAGGGAATTTTATGAAATTTTGTATAAAGCAGAGAATGGGGGAAATCAAGAAAAAAAAAACACAAATTGAAATATTTATGGAACACAAATATACCAAGGTTAGAGGCAGATGAGGCTCAACAATTAACAGTTAAGACTGGAAGAGATGAGATAAAGAGAGTGATATATAACCAATCTGCAGGAAAGTCTCCAGGAATGGATGGCATCAAGTGGACGTTTGGAAGCTAGGAGGGAGGAAAGTGATAAAGATCTGGAAGGTTTTGTTTAACAGTATTTTAAAAGGAGGGGAGGCACTAACATCCTGGAAAAAAGCTGTGGTAACTGATCATAATTATTAAGTGTTTATGTCTATAATGGCCAATAGAATGGCAAAGGTTCATAGGTTCATACTAGGCTATCTGCCCTAGGGCATTTATAAGCCTAGCCAGAATGTGTTTGGCTTTCGCCACCCATTTTAAATTAATTTTGCTATGCCCTTTTTTGAGGTTAGTATACTGTGCCTCTGTCTAACAGTGACACAGAAGTCATACCCGGGGTAAACCTACAATCTCCCATCCACTCATCAAGATTCCTCTTCAAGAGAGTCAATGAGGGACTCTGCCTAACCTGGACTGGGATTTTATTCCAGAGTGAAGGGAGCCTCTGGGTTATGAATCTGTCCCTCCAGCATGTCCTATTTATTTCAGTGCTGAGGTTCAAGTCTCTCGAGCATGTAGCTCAATAGGATTTGGATTTTCTGAGGTGCAGCATGTCCATTAATTCCGGGTTGGACATGGCTTTATACGTCAGGCACAGATCGCCTCTGAACAGGCGGTATGCCACTGAATAGAGCTAGAGTTTCTTTAACTGGGCAGCATATGGCATCTGTTTGAGCCCTTTGATCCTCTTGGTGAGGTACTTTTGGGGTCTTTCCAGTTGCTGCAGGTGTCTGGTAAGGTACATCCCAAAAGGGGAATTGTACTCAATTATGGGCCTGATGAGGGATGAGTAAAGAGGCACGATGACCTCCCCTTATCTAGATGTGAATCCCTTCATGATTAGGTGGGCTATATAAAATGTTTTTCTAACCACTTTGGCCACGTGGTTGTCAAATGAGAGATTGCTATCAACTTGGGTCCCCAGGTCCCTAATTACTTCTTCTGTACTTAATGGATTACCACCTATGAGGTAATTTGTGGGCACTTTGTTTTTGCCAAAGGGATGACTATACACTTTTGGCATTTAGCTTGAGGCCATGGCTCTGGCACCAGTTGTCTGTTTCTATGAGGCCCTTTTGGAGGATGCTTGTGTCGGCTGGAGAGTCGATTATGGCGCCCAGTTTGCAGTCATCTGCAAACTTGGTCAGCCACAGTCCTTCCGTGTTGGCCTGTACCTCCGAGAAATATATACTGAACAACAGAGGTCCCAGGACTGAGCCTTGTGGGATGCCACTTGTAACTGGTTTGGAGTCTGACATAGCTTCAGCAATTCTAACCATGTGGGTTCTGTCTTTGAGCCAGTTTGCAACCCATCTAGTGACATAGGGGTTTATATTTAAGCTGGTGAGCTTATCTATAATGCCCGAGTGGGGTATTGTATCGAAGGCTTTTGCGAGGTCCAGGTAGGCTGTGTGGACCACCTTCCCCTCGTCAATGGCCTTGGTGACTGTTTCAAAGAAATCAACCAGGTTTAAGAGGCAGGATCTGCCCTTAACAAAGCCGAACTGGGTAGGATCCAGTGTCTGTAGGTCCCCAATATCTTTATTTATGAGGTCCATGATTATCCTTTCCATAGCTTTGCAGACCAAGCTAGTCAGGCTTATGGGGCGATAGTTTCCAGGATCCATTGAGGCACCACCTTTGTGGAGAGGGACCACAGTTGCTGTACGCCACTCTTTGTGTCATATCCTGTAGTAAGGCTGAGATTGAACAGTAGTTTTATGTTTGGGTTTAGCTCTTCTTGGAGTTCATGTAGGACGCAGCCTGGGACACCGTCTGGTCCCATTGATGCTGTGTTTTTTGCTTTGGAGAGGGCGGCTCTTACCTGAGCATCCAAGATGTCAGGGGGGCAGCACTCTGCTGGAATAGATATTTGCCCTTTTGGTGGCGAGGGGGGGGGAGTTTGCACTGAACCTGTCAGCTAGGATGTTGGCAATGTCTGTGGGTTCGTGTATTTTTGTCATTTTGGACTAATTCTGAGCATATCTGGGAATTACCACCCAGGTTCCTAACATAACTAAAGAAAGCCTTGTGATTATCCTTAGTGTCCTGTGCAATTTTTCTCTCAAAGCTGACCTTAGACGATTTTATGAGTGCCCGTAGTTTTTTGCTAATACTGATCAGAGATGCCTTCCCTTTTTGGAATTTTGCTCTATCATTTAGTAGCTTCCTCCTTCTATTGTATAGCTTGTTTATGGCTGGGGTCCACCAGACAGGACGTCTGCCTTTGGAGGATTGGGTCTTGGTTTTATTTGGGATCGCATGATCCATGCAATCCTGAAGGTGTTCATAGAATGTGTTTATAAAGGATTCTGCGGTCTGGGCCGTATTTTCCACAAGCCCGGGGGCTTTGAAGGATTCCACTTCAGTTTTGAGGAGTGTGAAATTTGCTTTAGAGAAGTTTTTCACTGTGGTTTTCTGGGCAGGGGGTGGTGTCGGGATGTGAACATCCAGTGAGATTAGTTTATGGTCTGATCTTACTAGTGAGGGATACACTTCTGGTCTGGAGCATAGATTCCCCATGTTGGTGATGATCTGGTCCAGTATGTTTTCCCCTCTTGTGGGAGTGATAATAAGTTGTTCCATGGCATTTGAGTTTATAAATTCTAGGAACCTTTGGGCTAGGGTGCTGGAGCTAGAGTAATGCTCCCAGTCTATGTTTGGGTAGTTGAAGTCACCCAATATAATGGTGTTTGGAGAGACCTTCATATTTTCCAGTGTTCTCATGAAGGCCGAGTGGGGTTCCTGGGTTAGGGAGGGTGGTCTGTAGCAGGCTATAAACTGGAAGGCAGTTTTACCCGCTGTTAGTTGCACATGGATAGTCTCTGATGCTTCGTGCTGTGCCACCAACCTGGAGGTGTGGGTATCTTTGATGAATATTGATACTCCCCCTCCTTTTGTAGGTCGGTCTAAGTTTTGGGGCCGAAAAGCATGGTATGAGGTATAACCTGGTAGTGCTGGGGTGCTCTCGGGAGCCTTGAACCAGGTTTCTGTTACTGCACAGATATCGATTTTCTCCATGCTAAGGAGAGTTTCGAGTGAGTGCATCTTGAGGTTTAGACTTCTGGCATTGAGTAGCATTACTCTTAGTTTCTTATCCCTTGTGATACCTATGGAGGTGGGTTTGTCTTTTGAGCCTTGCCTAAAAAAGGCACTATGGGGGTAGCAAGAGCCTTTGCCAATATCCGAAAGCCCAGGGGTGACAGGTGCAGGCCGTCCCTAGCGAAGCATCGTGGCTTGTCAAGCATGTCATCCCAGGCTGACAGGCATTGGATCCCCTTTGAATGACACCAATAATTAAGCCAATTGTTGAAATTGATCATCTTGTCTTCATATTGTGGCATCATTCTTGGTGAGGGTAAGATGCTACTCAAGGTCAGGGTCATACCAGCCTGGGCCACATGCTCAGAGAGCTCCTCTATGTCTCTTTTCATGTAGTCCAGGGAGGTACGTCTCAGGTCATTCACACCAGCATGGACAATGACTGAGTCATATTTGTACTTACCTTGGAGTGACCTGAGTGCTTGTGTTATGTGGCGGATCCTAGCGCCCGACAGGCAGCTCACCATGACCTTCTCCTTGTTCAGCCTGGTGAGCGGGACGTCAGTGTGCCTGATGATAGAGTCACCTATTACAAGTGTATCAGGTGTGTTGTTTAGCCTTAAGGGCTGTGACTGTTCGACACACTGGCTTTGTGAGCTATTTGTTGCACGTGTTTTGTTTTGGGGTAGCGGTTGCTTGGGTGTCTGCTTTGGAGGTCTCTGCTGCTTAGGCAGATTTTTATTTAGAGCCTCCGAGTATGTTTTTGTGTGTTTATGTGTTTGGTCTGCTGTCGTGGTAGGTCTATGTGAGACTGGAATTGTACTGAGTGTGGTTTCCTTCTCCTCCTGACTGGTTTCACCAGTACTGAGTTGAGAGAGCTTAGCCTCCAGTTTGGCTATATGGATGCATCTCTCACATGTGTTGAAATTTATTGGGAGGAGGAGAGGGTTGTCTGTGTACATGAGGCAGTTGTAACATTGCCTCAAGATTCCCAGATTCACCAGCTGGACCGGTGGGAAGATTGACAACTGACCTTTGGACATGCTAGAATAGTATTGGGAATTCCTTTATAATTGAAAAAAAGGGCCAATGGGGAACAAGGTACTTGAGAGGACTTTGTGAGAGTGTAGTGCTTTTAATTTTTTAGTGCTGACTTATATAATTGCTTTAGTGAACAAGTGCCTTTAGTGAGCAAGTGCCAGGTAACTTAAATGCAATGTGTTACAGGTAACTTAAATGCAAAAATGACAAACAGTAACTTTCTTTTAAGTGAAACAAGGAAATGAGTACAGTAAGCAATGCAGATATCACTAGGGATCCACAGAAGCACTGAAAAGCCACGTTTTAGGTGGTATTAACGTTTCAGGGAAATAACAAGCAAACAAACAACACGCATACAAATAGAGCTAGATTCAGCAGGCCTGGATCTAGTCTATGCTACAGCAAACAAGGTGTACCAATTTCAGTAAGAAACAGTTGAAATATGCAGGCACTATAAGCCTTTAACCAGAAATTCCCAGCTCAGAAGGGCAGAGTCCAGCCTCTCCTCCCACAAGAGTGCAGACCACGAACCTTCTTAATGTAAAATAACTGGCCTGAAGCCCAAGTGCTTAAACCAGAACTAATACACTTTTAGAATAACAGACACTGAGCCCTCAAGTCAGCAGTTCCCAACTTAGAAGGATGTAAGCCACCTGTCCTGCCACCACAGTGCAGGCCACAAACCTTCCTAATGTAAAACAACTGGTCTGAAGCCCAAGTGCTTAATCCAAAAGACTTAGAATGATAGCTACACTTTAATCAAGTTACTACCAAGCAGTAATAAATACAATTGAATACTTTGAAGAATGCCTGGATTAGTGCTCAAGTTATACAAACAAAGCTAGATTCAGCCGGCCTGGATCTAGTCTAAGCTACAGCAAACAAGGTGTACCAATTTCAGTAAGAAGCAGTTCAAATATGCAGGCACTATAAGCCTTTAACCAGAAATTCCCAGCTCAGAAGGGCAGAGTCCAGCCTCTCCTCCCACAAGAGTGCAGACCACGAACCCTTTTAATGTAAAATAACTGGCCTGAAGCCCAAGTGCTTAAACCAGAATTAATACACTTTTAGAATAACTGACACTGAGCCCTCAATCAGCAGTTCCCAACTTAGAAGGATGTAAGCTACCTGTCCTGCCACTACAGTGCAAATCACAAACCTTCTTAATGTAAAACAACTGGTCTGAAGCCCAAGTGCTTAAACTAAAAGGCTTAGAATGAGTTGCACCAAGAAGTAATAAATACAACTGAGTACTTTTAAGATGACGCAAAAGCAAAATAAATTAGGAAGAAACACAAATACAGTAAAAGCAGATAATTTTTTTTTTTTTTTTTCAGAAAAGTAGCAAAAACAGTAGTAAAAACTATTTACATGCAGTGCAAGCTGGCACACTTGAGTATGTAGCAATATTAGTCCACACACAGTTTGAAAAAAATGTAATTAAATTAAAAAGGACTAAAAGCAAGTGCAGAAAGGGTTTATTAGATAGAATACGGTAAAGAGATGGGACTGGGGGAGTGTCCTAGATCAAATCTACAGTGGGGTGGGCACTGCAAAAGCCACCAAATTTAAACTACAACCAAGAACAGGGAGGGGGGTGGGGAAGACAGTTTAAACAGAGCTAGATCTGAGGAATCAGTCCAAATTATAAAACCACAATAAAATGCAGAAAATATACTTAAATCAGCTTATGTCCAGTTGATGTATGCAGACAAATCTCAGTAGCAAGCAACTCGATTTAAAATGATTACAAGAAATGTAACCAACACAGGTTTTAATGTTATCAGAAACCCCCCAAGCTAATTAACACTTAAAGGAATTTCAAAGCAGTTTAACAACTAGTGCAGAGCTTCAGAGACACACACAAGACTGTTTCAACAGAGCTAGATCTGAGGAATCAATCCAAATTATAAAACCACAATAAAATGCAGAAAATATACTTAAATCAGCTTATGTCCAGTTAATGTATGCAGACAAATCTCAGTAGCAAGCAACTCGATTTAAAATGATTACAAGAAACGTAACCAACACAGGTTTTAATGTTATCAGAAACCCCTAAGCTAATTAACACTTAAAGGAATTTCAAAGCAGTTTAACAACTAGTGCAGAGCTTCAGAGACACACACAAGACAGTTTCAACAGAGCTAGATCTGAGGAATCAGTCCAAATTATAAAACCACAATAAAATGCAGAAAATATACTTAAATCAGCTTATGTCCAGTTGATGTATGCAGACAAATCTCAGTAGCAAGCAACTCGATTTAAAATGATTACAAGAAATGTAACCAACACAGGTTTTAATGTTATCAGAAACCCCCAAGCTAATTAACACTTAAAGGAATTTCAAAGCAGTTTAACAACTAGTGCAGAGCTTCAGAGACACACACAAGACTGTTTCAACAGAGCTAGATCTGAGGAATCAATCCAAATTATAAAACCACAATAAAATGCAGAAAATATACTTAAATCAGCTTATGTCCAGTTAATGTATGCAGACAAATCTCAGTAGCAAGCAACTCTATTTAAAATGATTACAAGAAACGTAACCAACACAGGTTTTAATGTTATCAGAAACCCCCCAAGCTAATTAACACTTAAAGGAATTTCAAAGCAGTTTAGCAACTAGTGCAGAGCTTCAGAGACACACACAAGACAGTTTCAACAGAGCTAGATCTGAGGAATCAGTCCAAATTATAAAACCACAATAAAATGCAGAAAATATACTTAAATCAGCTTATGTCCAGTTGATGTATGCAGACAAATCTCAGTAGCAAGCAACTCGATTTAAAATGATTACAAGAAATGTAACCAACACAGGTTTTAATGTTATCAGAAACCCCCCAAGCTAATTAACACTTAAAGGAATTTCAAAGCAGTTTAACAACTAGTGCAGAGCTTCAGAAACACACACAGGACAGTTTCAACAGAGCTAGATCTGAAGAATCAGTCCAAATTATAAAACCACAATAAAATGCAGAAAATATACTTAAATCAGCTTATGTCCAGTTGATGTATGCAGACAAATCTCAGTAGCAAGCAACTCGATTTAAAATGATTACAAGAAATGTAACCAACACAGGTTTTAATGTTATCAGAAACCCCCAAGCTAATTAACACTTAAAGGAATTTCAAAGCAGTTTAACAACTAGTGCAGAGCTTCAGAGACACACACAAGACAGTTTCAACAGAGCTAGATCTGAGGAATCAGTCCAAATTATAAAACCACAATAAAATGCAGAAAATATACTTAAATCAGCTTATGTCCAGTTGATGTATGCAGACAAATCTCAGTAGCAAGCAACTCGATTTAAAATGATTACAAGAAATGTAACCAACACAGGTTTTAATGTTATCAGAAACCCCCAAGCTAATTAACACTTAAAGGAATTTCAAAGCAGTTTAACAACTAGTGCAGAGCTTCAGAGACACACACAAGACAGTTTCAACAGAGCTAGATCTGGGGAATCAGTCCAAATTATAAAACCACAATAAAATGCAGAAAATATACTTAAATCAACTTATGTCCAGTTGATGTATGCAGACAAATCTCAGTAGCAAGCAACTCGGTGATGCCAAAACTGATAGATATGGATCAATGTGATTTTGTGGCGTAGAGACAAACATTTGACAACATTAATAGAGCAATGACGAACTAGAAGGAACCAGAATATAAGAAAATACTGTTGTTGGTGAGTCTTGATGCAGAGAAAGAATTTAATAGAGTAAGCTGGGATTTTACGAGTAGGGCAAGAGATTTTCTCCTCGGGCCTCTGCTGAAAACGGACCTGTGTCCAGTCGGAATTTTCTGGTAAACAAATGTAAATAAATAAATGCATTTTCTTATACAATAATGTTAATTAGAAGGCTATATGAGGGATCAGAGGCAAATATAAAAGTGAGAAGGTTCCTCTCTGATAAGTTGTGTCTGAACAGAGGAACCAGGCAGGGGTATCCTCTTTCCATTTTGTTACTTGTGTTATATTTAGAACCACTGGCAAAGAAAATAAGGGACTCAAAGATTCAAGGATATAATTGGCATGGTGTTCAAGAAAAGAGGGCTTTATTTGCAGATGATATTATTTTGTACCTAATGGAACCAGAAAAGGACATCTCAATATTGGGGAATATTTTGAGACACTTCCGGATTTTTTCTAGATATAAAGTTAATGAAGATAAAACAAAGGCTATAGTTATAAACTATGTTTCCACACATGAATTGGTTCAGCAATACCCATATTTATGGGGACATGAAATGAAGTATTAAAGAGTATGGATTAAAAAGTATTCTGTTATGGCAGCTAAGGATATGTGGGAAGAAATTTAACAAAAGATAATGCAAAAACTGAGAAACCAGAAGCAGTTGCCTAAGGATATGGATAGCAAGATACAAGCAGTAAAAAAGTTTCTAATCCCTTTAGTTTTATGCACAGGTCAGTTATATTTTTATCAACCACAAGAAAAGTTGTGGATAGTAATTAATAAATAGTTGAAAATTTTTATTTGTGAGAGGGAGACTCAAGTGGGATAAGCTGATCCTCCCAATAAAATAAGGAGGCTTAGGATTACCTGATTTGAAGGGATATTTTAAAGCTACACAGTTAAGGTTCCTATACATAACAGAAGCAGAAATCTACAATTCAGAGTAGAAAGGAATGATGATGAATCTGGTGGGTAATTCAAGAAACAAGGAAATAAGGAAAAAGTGGGATTTTGAAAGCAGATCTTTAAGGGGAATAGCGACATTCATATAATATATTATATTTATAAAATAGTAGAAAGCATGCTAAGAACTAAGTTAACGTGTGAATTGCGATTTCTAACAATATGGATGACTGCTATTAGGGTTATGAAGAATATGCAAGAGGGGTGGGTGGAATTTATTAGAGGCAGCTGGCAAAGGAGCCAGGGTATTGGGAACAAATAATAAGACAGGGAAAGGTAATAGAATGGGAAGAGGCCAAGAACACATTTGGATTGCAGGCCAGTGAGTGCCTTTTCTAAAAAGGGATTGATAAAAAAGGATAGACAAAGAGAAAAGGATAGGGGATTCCTAAATGAAAGACCTACACTGGTTGAGTTTTTAACTGAATCTAGAACAGAAGCTGCTGTTAAAAAAGGAATAATTAGTAGGGCATATAAAATATTGCACAATAACTTTTTGTTGTGTCTTTCGGCTTTTCCCAGTTAGGGGTCACCACAGCGGAACTCCGGTCCACTAATGATTGGCAGTGGATTTTTACATGCCAAGTTGCCAGCCCTGATGCACAACCTTCAATGAAGGCACGCCCATTCACGCATGTCTCCACACAGAAGACGCTCTAGCTGAGAATCAAACAGGACAACCTCTTACTGTGAGGCGACAATGCTACCGCAGCACCACCACAATAACTAAAGAAATAACTCAGAGGAGGTCAGAAGAAATTGGGAAGAGAGATTAGACAAGCAATTCACAAAGAAACAATGGTAGGACATATGTATGGCTACCAAATATGCAACAAAATCTGGAAGATTTAGGATTTTCACCTGGAAGTGTTTAGTGTTTGCATAAATACTTTTATAACCCAAGCAAACTCCAAAGAAGTTTTCCTCAGGCATATGGCAAATATTGGAGGTGTAATTGGGAAGAAAGAGGTACCTGGAAGTGTATGATCTCAGAGAGTAATGAGTTAGCAGATTTAAAAAATTCCCTACAGAATACTCTGTCAAAAATGCTTTGCGAGCAAATAAGTGTAACTAAGGAAATTATTTTTTCAGCTTGGATGCAGGATATGAATGGCATAGACACAGTAACACCATATTATGCTTAATTCTGGTGGCTACCAAAAAGTAATTACTAGAAAATGGAAACCAAAGTCTAAAACAACTATATTTGAAGTAGTGAATATTGCAACAGAGAAAAAATCCAGGAAGTTGGATCTTTATAAAAGGGTAGGAGTAAATTACATAGAAAAAATGGAAATTATGGGAACAGTACAAGCAGAAACATGTTTAAGAGGAGGAATGAGATTTAAAAGAAGATAGGAACTGAACAATTTATGTAATGTTGCTTTGAATGTATGATATAGATCAATGCATGTGATGTACAATGTTTGTAAATGTGAACATGTTAATATAGTTTGATTACTTTTATAGAAATGTAAGTTTGCCTGTGTCACAAGTGATAATTCAATAAAGGTGTTTAAAAATATTTCAAAAGTAAATATGTAATAAAAAGGTTTGCTGGTATCCGTTCAGTTTTCAAAGGAACTTTCATGAAGAGACAAGCTGATGTTTCTACCAGAAGTAATAATATAAAGCAATGTGTAGTACCTCAACAGCATGTGTAAATGTAGTGCAAAGTGCTATGTGCACAATTTCTAGACTTCCATTGCTTAAGCAAATGAGTTCTTAAGGATTCTAACATGAGTTAGTGGAATTCTGCTATGGGTTTCGTATGGCATAGTTACTCATAAGCATGCAGTTGTACACTGCAAGGTGATATGCTGTGGGGCTTAAGTTTACAACCATATGCTTTTTAAGACGCATATGTTGTGTATGCTAAAGGTTACATCTAATTGTATGCTTTTTAAGATTCATTACATATTAATTCTAATGTACCAAGGAATGTATTTTTTTCAAGGAAGTTGCTGCAGTAATTGACTTGAAACTTGATGTGGTTGGAGAATACAAAAGGCTAAGGCACACTTTCGTTACTTTTAAGGTAATGAATGCTGTTGAAGTAAATGTTTGCATTTTAAGAACAATTTTATGTGATAGTTTGCGAAATATAAGTTGAGTTATGGAAAAAAACAACATTTTTAATAAGATTATTCAGTCTGAGTTTGTTTGTTTGTGTCTTTCGGCTTTTCCCAGTTAGGGTTCGCCACAGCGGAACTCCGGTCTGCTAATGATTGGCAGTAGATTTTTACATGCCTTCTTGCTGGGCCTAATGCACAACCTTCAACGAAGGAACGCCCATTCACGCATGTCGCCACACAAAAGATGCTCTAACTGAGAATCGAATGGGCAACGTCTAACTGTGAGGTGCAACGCTAGCGCAGCAACACCACCGCAGTTTGTGTTTTCACCAAATAACAACTGATTTTTCAGTATTTATTGACTATACCTTTGCCATTTATCTAGAAATTCTCTTTCAGTGTCTTAAACCTGTACACTGAATCTAAAAGAACTCTAATCCATCTCTGCTGCTGTCAGGTAGGTCATTTTGCTCCCCTCCCCAGGCATCCCAATTTATCCTTCAGACAGGGATAAAAGAAATTCCCATAGAACAGGAAGAATCTGAACTGTTATGCATGACCCAGGTGGGCACTATTGCAGGGGAATAGGATTGCTGAGTCATGCAGGGGAAGGAGATGCCCTTCTGAATCCAATATGATCCTGTCCAGTGGACATGCACATTGTGCACTGACAGCCGTATCCACATGTCGCCCGGTAAAAGTACATACATATGTGATCTGACACACTTTCACAGGCTTACAGCTATGGGCTGCAGCTAGCATTCCAAGATATACTAGGAGGTACCATAGATGAGTGGTGTGCCAGTATTGCCCACTCCCCAGCAGCAGTGACAGAGAACTGTCACCTAATGTTTGGTATTCCATTCCCTGGTTGGGCCTACAGTAATGCAAAACTTTTCCTGGACCTCTGTTGTTAGTGCCAGAAATGGAAATCTAGCCTCTTTCATCAGCATACCAGATAACTTGATATTCTCAATGGCAATGTGCCAACACATCTAGAGCTCAGTGGCATCCAGAAATATTATGACTGTTTGCCAAAAGACAGCTCCTAGATATGAAAACAAACCTACAACTCCTGAATATAGCATTAACAGAAATTCACCGAAAAAGCAGTGTATCTGTTTAATGGTGAAATATGCCCACCTTGTAGAAAACAAGGCAGACTTCATGTCTTGTATCCTCTTAAATTAAACTAGCCACCACTGTTGTCACACATACCCCACTCAAAGGATATACATGGTATTTCTCTTGTACATATGCAGTCATGAACTCATGCAGTGTACATCCCTCACCTCTTTTATTGCAGTGCTCTCAATCTTCCTGCAATAGGCATGATAGCTCACAGTTTTATTCATTTACTTCTAATATGGCAAGAAATGTTGCATGTTCTATGCAAGTGAAAATGACTTTTCCAGAAATGCTGTACACTATTCATGTATCCATCAGCTCCCCATAAATAACATCTCTACATTACGACTTTTTTATTTCCTATGTGTAAGGAATAGTTGCTTGCTTTGTTCTGCTGCAGGTAGCTTTTCTTAATGTCAGAAATAAATACAGATTAAAAACCTGCCATATGTAAGTCACTGATTCTTTGCAAACTAGTTTTGTATTTAGCAAGTCCTACAGCAGCGTAATTAGAAACTGCAGTTTAGTACATCTCACATCCAGAAACACTGTCATTTTTGTTCAGGTGCAGACAGTTCCTTGTTGTGAACTAAGTACCTTGATGATGTCATTATCAGCAATCATGTCATAAAATTCAACTTTATTTCAAACAATAATAGTTTATTTTAAAACAACTGTGTTCCTTTTCTAAAGCTGTAGTAGATGCAGACAGCTGCAGTGAACAGTGCGGCATTTTAAATAATATTTAAAAGCCCTAATAAGCAAGTGTTTTTTATAGTGTAACACAGACGTGTTTTAAACACCAGACTTCAATGGGATGCAGTATAAATGAAGTAATGAAGTTTATGTTCATTCAAAAAACAGAAAGTCATCATACAGTTTGAAGTAGCTGCGCACTTCCATTTCCCTTTTCAGCTGAAGTAAGTGCCACAACAATAACTGAGTGCTGCTGCATGACATATGGTATGATTTGTTTTCAATCTCCAGGGTAACTTTGAAATATAACATATTTATAGTTCCATCTAAACTAAAGCTTAACAAATTATAAGCTAGCCCTCTGGCAATAGATAGGGTATCTGCCTGGGATGCCCTCGACTTGAAAGCTGGAGAGACTGGCAAGGGGGTAGACTTGAGCAGGTGACAGTCCACTCACCTACCATGGGGAGAACATGGGTTTTTTGGGACGATACTGCTCTTTAGTGAAATCTGGAGAGCCATTTTGTTGTCTTGCAAGTGTGTGTGTGTGTGTGTGTGTCTGTGAAGCATGTGGATGTCAACACAACATGGGCAGGAGCATTATTTATTGCACATCACTCCCTTGGAGAATTATAGGGCATATAAAAAATGCATTTAGGAGCACAAAATATATTATCAGACTGCCTGGATCTCCTGTCCCTGTCTCTATCCCCATGAAAATGGTAAGATTGTTGAATGCTGTGCCAGCTGCACCCACAGGTTAGTGGCTTTTTCTGGTGAGTTAAGTCAGTCAGTCAGGAGGGGCAATTCAGGGAGGCAGGAAACACAGACCATCCACAGATGGTCATTCCAAGCAAAGGAGACAAAAAAAATTACTAATAAAATTACATTCTGGCCTCTCCATCGGTGTAGAAGGATAAAGCCCTGACTACAGCCAATGTGACATGGGTTAAATTAGTGGAGCAGGTGACTAACAAAGCAGCAGAGGGGATGGGGGTGCCCATTCTGGAAGGAAGAGTGCTTATTGATGACACTCCCTATGAAAAGGTGTGGTCCAAAGTGGGGAGTTGCATATGAAAATAGACTGAGAGTGGGGTGTGTGGAAAGGAATTGGGTAGGGTATCTAAAAAGAAAAAACGTGCCGAACAGAAGCACAGATGGCCAAATCTCCAGGTTGCCCTTAGGATCCTTGACCAGCCCAGCAACAACAAAAGAGTCTGGATGGATAGTAGAATGGCTGGTAGACCCACTGCGGATGTGAGACACTGAGGACTGGCCAAAAGACTGAACTCTGAGGGGACTAAAAATAAATAAATAAAATTACATTTTAGAAATTCCATTCCTTTTCTATAAATTTATTTTCAGAATGAAAAAAGATCTTAAAGAAAAAAAGACAACTCCACCATTCACCTAATGACAGTATGCTTAAAAGGATAACTTTGAATCCTCACATAAAACATTTGTATGATACAAAGAGAATTTGTAACACCACACTAGTTGAGGCAGTAAATTTAGATAAGTTCAGCTCCTTCTTTTCTTCGAAGAGGAAAGAAAGGTTCCCTTTGATCAAATATTTCACAGGCAATCAAGAAAAAACATTATCATTTAGTATTTCTGATACATGAGACCTATAAATTAAAGCTTTCTTCATTACTGTAAAGGTGCTGTCGCTCTTTTGTCTCTATTACAAATAATAAGAAGGCATGGGGTTTCGTTCAGATGCTTTAATATATACAAACATATCAGGATAGATAGCAGAATCTTTAAATACAAACAAACTAGTTAACAAACAGAGCTAACATACATACATGTTTACAACTCAACAGCTAACTACAAAATGGCAGTCAGGCTCACACGTGCTCAGTATTTATACTCTAGTGCAAGCCCTTGGATAGCTTCTTAAAGGTATATACACATGCATATTGACCTACAGGTGCTATAAGATATTCAAATTCTCCAGAATCTTAAGCCTCCCCCTCGAACATCTGATGGCCTGTTACATTCAATGCTGACTACTTCTCAGAATACAGTGATTCCTATCCCCCCTCCTGTTAATGTGATGAAAGGTTAGGGGAATGAAACGTGATCAACATGTGTGGGTCGTAGAGCCCTAAAGCATTCTAAAGCTCCCCAGTAAATAGGAGAAAGTCACCTAAGGACAGAAGAGGATCACCCTTATTTTTTAAAATTTTTATAACGTATTTGGCAATAGTTTTTTATATCTAGACAGAATAATCAAAGAAAATATTCAAGTCTTACTGCATGTGTGTGATATCTTCATGTTCAGTAAGAGGTTTTATATTCCCACCTACAAGAATGTAGCTAAAATGTTGTCTAAACACAGTCCTTTTTTTTTTCAAATAACTTTTTATTTATTTCACGAGTGAATAGATGAACATTATAGGAAGACATGAATATGCAGATAAACATATTACAACCTAAACCTATAAAACACACTAAAGTATGTGCTACCATATAGAGAGATGCATTAGAAGAGGAAAGTCGGAGTTATAAGGGATATCAGTGGATCTCCTAGTTAAGCTTAAAGTGGGAACTATACCAAAATCCAAGACAGGAGCTGTGAGCCCAATTAATCGCAAAGAATTAGGTCGAATAGACTTTTCCAAACTTTTTCAAAGAAGGCTCTTTTCCTAGGTCCTTTTGTGATAAGCTTCTGTGCCGAAATATATGTAAAAGCCATCTCCTTAAAGTTATTCCAGCAAAGTTTGGTGTGGTCCAACCAATTGTTAGTGATATATAATTTAATAAGAGAACAAAAAATGATTAGCACATGAAGTTTTAATTTAGAAAGTTTTATAGTGGGGATGTGAAGGATCGCTATTTCCCAGGAAAGGGTAGATTTGTGGTAACGCATTTTCTCAAGGTGTACTTTTAATGAGGACCAAAGTTTGTGGGCATATTTAAGCTTAACTCGGAGATCCACTGATATCCCTTATAACTCCGACTTTCCTCTTCTAATGCATCTCTCTATATGGTAGCACATTAGTTTGTAAATATTGTACAGCACAAGAATCTGATAGTCTATTGGCCGTTTTCGGCCAATTTTTAGCTCTTTCAAGTCCCCCAGTATAAAACCCGCTTTAGCGCGGCTTTGCGCGATTTTGCACATAGCGCAGCATCAGGCAGCGCCGCTTAATTGGGTTTAAACAATTCTCGGCTCCACAAAGTCTGCTCTTCACTTTTTCCCTCAGAACTGATCTAGTTCTCATAATAAACACCCTATTCCCACTCTAAAGCCTGGCATTTGCTCACTAAAGCAATTATATAAGTCAGCACTAAAAAATTAAAAGCACTACACCCTCACAAACTCCCCTTGAGTACTTTGTTCCCCATTGGCCCTTATTTTCAATTATAAAGGAATTCCCAATACTATTCTAGCATGTCCAAAGGTCAGTTGTCAATCTCTTCTCCGGTCCAGCTGGTGAATCTGAGAATCTTGAGGCAATGTTACAACTGCCTCATGTACACAGACAACCCTCTCCTCCTCCCAACAAATTCCAACACATGTGAGAGATGCAACCATATAGCCAAACTGGAGGCTAAGCTCTTTCAACTCAGTACTGGCGTAACCAGTCAGGAGGAGAAGGAAACCACACTCACTACAATTCCAGTCTCACACAGACCTACCACGACAGCAAACCAAACACATAAACACACAAAAACATGCTTGGAGGCTCTAAATAAAAATCTGCCTAAGCAGCAGAGACCGCCAAAGCAGACACCCAAGCAACCGCTACCCCAAAACAAAACACGTGCAACACATAGTTCACAAAGCCAGTGTGCCGAACAGTCACAGCCCTTAAGGCTAAACAACACACCTGATACACTTGTAATAGGTGACTCTATCATCAGGCACACTGACGTCCCGCTCACCAGGCTGAACAAGGAGAAGGTCACGGTGAGCTGCCTGTAGGGTGCTAGGATCCGCCACATAACACAAGCACTCAGGTCACTCCAAGGCAAGTACAAATATGACTCAGTCATTGTACATGCTGGTGTGAATGACCTGAGATGTACCTCCCTGGACTACATGAAAAGAGACATAGAGGAGCTCTCTGAGCAAGTAGCCCAGGCCGGTATGACCCTGACCTTGAGTAGCATCTTACCCTCACCAAGAATAATGCCACAATATGAAGATAAGATGATCAATTTCAACAATTGGCTTAAGTATTGGTGTCATTCAAAGGGGATCCAATGCCTGTCTGCCTGGGATGACATGCTCGACAAGCCATGATGCTTCGCTAGGGACGGCTTGCACCTGTCACCCCTGGGCTTTCGGATATTGGCAAAGGCTCTTGCCACCCCCATAGTGCCTTTTTTAGGCAAGGCTCAAAAGACAAACCCACCTCCATAGGTATCACAAGGGATAAGAAACTAAGAGTAATGCTACTCAACACCAGAAGTCTAAACCTCAAGATGCACACACTCAAAACTCTCCTTAGCATGGAGAACATCGATATCTGTGCAGTAACAGAAAACTGGTTCAAGGCTCCCGAGAGCACCCCAGCACTACCAGGTTATACCTCATACCATGTTTTTCAGCCCCAAAACTTGGACCAAACCACAAAAGGAGGGGGAGTATCAATATTTGTCAAAGATACCCACACCTCCAGGTTGGTGGCACAACACGAAGCATCAGAGACTATCCATGTGCAACTAACAGCGGGTAAAACTGCCTTCCAGTTTATAGCCTGCTACAGACCACCCTCCCAAACCCAGGAACCCCACTCGGCCTTCCTGAGAACACTGGAAAATATGAAGGTCTCTCCAAACACCATTATATTGGGCGACTTCAACTACCCTAACATAGACTGGGAGCATTACTCTAGCTCCAACACCCTAGCCCAAAGGTTCCTAGAATTTATAAACTCAAATGCTATGGAACAACTTGCTGCCACTCCCACAAGAGGGGAAAACATACTGGACCTGATCATCACCAACATGGGGACTCTATGCTCCAGACCAGAAGTGTATCCCTCACTGGTAAGATCAGACCATAAACTAATCTCACTAGATATTCACATCCCGACCCCAGCCCCTGCCCAGAAAACCACAATGAAAAACTTCCCTAAAGCAAATTTCATACTCCTCAAAACCGAGGTGTAATCCTTCAAAGCCCCCAGGCCTGTGGAAAATACGGCCCAGACCGCAGAATCCTTTATAAATGCATTCTATGAACACCTTCGGGAATGCATGGATCATGCAATCCCAAATAAAACCAAGACCCAATCCTCCAAAGTTAAGTGTCCTGTCTGGTGGACCCCAGCCATAAACAAACTATACAATAGAAGGAGGAAGCTACTACATGATAGAGCAAAATCTCAAAAAGTGAAGGCATCTCTGATCAGTATTAGCAAAAAACTACAGGCACTCATAAAATCGTCTAAGGCCAGCTTCGAGAGAAAAATTGCACCGGACACTAAGGATAATCACAAGGCTTTCTTTAGTTATGCTAGGAACCTGGGTGGGAATTCCCAAATATGCTCAGAATTAGTCCAAAATGACAAAAAATACACTGAACCTACAGACATTGCCAACATCCTAGCTGACCGGTTCAGTGCAAACTTCTCCCCCTCTTCCCCACCAAAAGGGCAAATATCTATCCCAGCAGAGTGCTGCCCCCCTGACA
Source organism: Protopterus annectens (assembly GCF_019279795.1). Taxonomy (NCBI): domain Eukaryota; kingdom Metazoa; phylum Chordata; order Ceratodontiformes; family Protopteridae; genus Protopterus; species Protopterus annectens. The sequence goes on along the minus strand of NC_056733.1, from coordinate 1,774,814,683 downwards.
TCTCAGATGCTCAGATAAGAGCCGCCCCCTCTAAAGCAAAAAACACAGCATCAATGGGACCAGACTGTGTCCTGGGCTGCGTCCTACATGAACTCCAAGAAGAAGTAAACCCAAACATAAAACTACTGTTCAATCTCAGCCTTACTAGAGGATATGTACCCAAAGAGTGGTGTACAGCAACAGTGGTCCCTCTCCACAAAGGTGGTGCCTCAACGGATCCTGGAAACTATCGCCCCATAAGCTTGACTAGCTTGGTCTGCAAAGCTATGGAAAGGATCATCATGGACCTCATAAATAAAGATATTGGGGACCTACAGACACTGGATCCTACCCTGTTCAGCTTTGTTAAGGGCAGATCCTGCCTCTTAAACCTGGTCAATTTCTTTGAAACAGTCACCAAGGCCAGTGACGAGGGGAAGGTGGTCCACACAGCCTACCTGGACCTTTCAAAAGCCTTCGATACAATACCCCACTCGGGCATTATAGATAAGCTCACCAGCTTAAATATAAACCCCTATGTCACTAGATGGGTTGCAAACTGGCTCAAGGACACAACCCACATGGTTAGAATTGCTGGAGCCATGTCAGACTCCAAACCAGTTACAAGTGGTGTCCCACAAGGCTCAGTCCTGGGACCTCTCTTGTTCGGTATATATTTCTCGGAGGTAGAGGCCAGCACGGAAGGACTGTGGCTGTCCAAGTTCGCAGATGACTGCAAACTGGGCGCCATAATAGACTCTCCAGCCGACACAAGCATCCTACAAAAGGGCCTCATAGAAACAGACAACTGGTGCCAGAGCCATGGCCTCAGGCTAAAAGCCAAAAAGTGTATAGTCATCCCCTTTGGCAAAAACAAAGTGCCCACAAATTACCACATAGGTGGTAATCCATTAAGTACAGAAGAAGTAATTAGGGACCTGGGGACCCAAGTTGATAGCAATCTCTCATTTGACAACCACGTGGCCAAAGTGGTTAGAAAAACATTTTATATAGCCCACCTAATCATGAAGGGATTCACATCTAGATCAGGGGAGGTCATAGTGCCTCTTTACTCATCCCTCATCAGGCCCATAATTGAGTACAATGCCCCTTTTGGGATGTACCTTACCAGACACCCTGCAGCAACTGGAAAGACCCCAAAAGTACCTCACCAAGAGGATCAAAGGGCTCAAACAGATGCCATATGCTGCCTGGTTAAAGAAACTCCAGCTCTACTCAGTGGCATACCGCCTGCTCAGAGGCGATCTGTGCCTGATGTATAAAGCCATGTCCAACCCGGAATTAATGGACATGCTGCACCTCAGAAAATCCAAATCCCATTGAGCTACGCGCTCGAGAGACTTGAACCTCAGCACTGAAATAAATAGGACATGCTGGAGGGACAGATTCATAACCCAGAGGCTCACTTCACTCTGGAATAAAATCCCAGTCCAGGTTAGGCAGAGTCCCTCATTGACTCTCTTTAAGAGGAATCTTGATGAGTGGATGGGAGATAGTAGGTTTACCCCGGGTATCACTTCTGTGTCACTGTTAGACAGAGGCACAGTATACTAACCTCGAAAAAGGGCATAGCAAAATTCATTTAAAATGCGTAGCGAAAGCCAAACACTCTGGCTAGGCTTATAAATGGGGCAGATAGCCTAGTATGAACCTATGAACCTATGTGTAGGAGGTCAGCTTTTGGGAAGGAACCGGAGGGGGTATTCTTGGGGTCAAACCTATTAAGCACAGAAGATGTATAATATGAGTTGTTATTAATCATTAATTGTGTGTAAACAAGTTTTTTTAAATGGGGATAATTCTAAGGTAGTTTTTATAGCAGATAATTTTTGTTCCTCCGTAAAAAGGGTTCCATGATTGTCCCAATAACTGGAGAAGAGGCAGGCCGAGTTATGTATTATAGAGTTCAAAAGGTTATACGATCTAGAGAGCATTTTCTCTGAACTCGAAACCGCATATATAATCTCACAGAGTTTGGTGATATCCTGACTGTTGGCCAGAAGATAAGCAAATTTTGATGAGATTAATTCTCTTAATTGACGGAGAATAACCGTGTATTTAATATTGACTTTAAGAATTAAACGTAGGGCAGGAAGTGTTTTGTCCTTATATTTGAGAATGTCCCATACTACAACATCCTTAATGAGAGGAAAGTCCGAGAGATTGATCATCAAATTATTGATCTTAATATTAGGATTTAAATGAAGAGGTTGAAGTAAAGGAAGGGCTTTATCAAGGTTGATGGTTTTTATCAGATTTTGGAATAACCTAATTTTATGTTTTAGGGTGCTGGATAATTTGGAATTGATAATAACATCCGGAGAAAGAAAGGGAAGAGCTTTGGGGTTAATTTTATTGGCGAGAACATGTTGATACCATATTTTCATCCAAGTAGGGGAAGAGTTACACTCTCCCTGATTAAGTTTAGAGATGGACAAAATTCTATTTGCACAAATAATCTTATAATAAAGTTGAAAGTTAGGTAATCCTAGACCACCCTTACTCTTTGGGTATGCTAACTTAGAGTACGATATCCTAACTTATTTAGGAAACCAAATACATTTGGCTAATTCTTTATTCATCTTAGTGAAAAGAGTATTAGATATCATATGATTTGAGGTGCTAAATTGGTAAAGGAGTCTAGGTAAGATGTTCATCTTCACTATCACAGTTTTGGATAGAAGAGATAGATTCATGAGTTCCCATCTACGAAGGCCCTGTAAAATTTTAGACCATGTTCTGAGTAGGTTATTTTGGAGCATGGAAAATTGGTTATGTTCGAAGTGTATACCAAGATATCTAATGTTGAAAGTTGTCTGAAAGGGAGAATCCAGAAAGTAATTAGATTTATGACTTACATGGTTAATAGGAAAGATGTGTGATTTCTTATGGTTGATCTGATATCCTGAAGCCTTCGAGAACTTATTAATAGTGTTAATGATTTTACACAGGTCTGTGCTGGGATATTGAAAATATAAATTGAGGTCATCTGCAAAAGCAGAAAACATTATATTAGTATTTAGAACTTTGGGGATCAAGTGGAAAGAATTCTGAGCAATATAAAGGAAGAATGGTTCAATGAATATGTTGAAAAGAAAGGGGGATAATGGACATCCTTGCCTTGTACCATTCGTAATCCTAATTGATTTAGATAAGTTTTTATTTATATAAAGATAAGTGGATGAGTTTTTATATAATATTTTAATCATATCAGAGAAAGCACTGGGTATATTAAAGTGAGATATGGTTAGGAACAGAAAATCCCAATTAACTATTTCGAAGGCTTTAGAAGCATCTAGGGTTAATGCATAGATCGGGTTTTTATCTTTTTTTGTAAATTGTATTAGGGAGTCGAGGGTTAGGGTGTTATCCCAAGTGTGTCTATGAGACATAAAACCTGCCTGGTCAGGGGAAATTAAAGAGGGCATCATTTTTTTAAGTCTGTTTGTCAGAATAGTCGATAGGATTTTTATGTCAACATTTATTAAAGAGATGGGGCTATAGTTGTGGGGATCGGCTTTATCTTGCTTGTTTTTCAAAATCAGAATAGTTTTCGAGGTGTTCCAATGTGGGTCAGAGATTCCATTTTTATAATGAAGTTGAATACCTTTAAAAGAATAGGGGAGATTATTAGAAATCAGAGGTAAACCCATCAGGGCCAGGGGATTTGCCTAGTTTGAGGTTGGTAATACCGTCTTGGATTTCTTGAAGATTCAGCGGAGCAGAAAGCATGGACCTTTGAGTTTCATTCAGGGAGGGGAAGTTTATAGTATTCAGGAAGTTCTCCATATGCGAGTTAGGAGAGGCATCTTCCTTCCTGCCATAGACATCTGAGTAAAGGGAATAAAACAGCTGAATTATTTCTGAGTCAGATTTATAAATTTTGTTCTGGTACTGTAAAATGGAGATTCTGGGAGTACATTGATTATTTTTTATTATTCTTGCAAGAGTTTTAGATGGGATTTGCGCCCACTCTGAATATGTTGCAACAAGTTTTTGTTCAAGCAAGGAATAGTTTTGTTGATCAAGTTCCACTAATTCTTTTTGAGTACTACTGGTCACTTTTTCTAAGCCAGGGTCTGGGCTTAATCTTTGTTTCTTTTCTAAGTCAGAAAGTTTCGAGATCAGGTTAGCTTCCTTATTTTTGTAAAGTTTTTTATAATAAGAGGCCTTGTTGATCAGTAAGCCTCTCAGTTTGGCTTTACAGGCCGTCCATTGGATGTCTAGGGGGATTTGTGAGAATTCAAGATTAGAGCTGAAGTCTGTTAGGATTTATTTAGTTTCTTGAATTATGTCCTTGTTACGGAGCAGGTTGTTATTTAGTGTCCAGTTGCTGTAGAGGGGGGTTGAAGGTGTCTTTGATGTGTGTAAAATCTTGAGGGAAATTCTTGCATGATCAGAAAGAAACCTAGGTTCTGCAGTGAAGTTTAGCTTAAAATTAGAGAGGGATTCAGAAATTAAGAAGAAATCTAATCGCGACCAAGTGTTGTAGCATTTCGAATAATATGTGTATATTTTATCTTTAGTTAAAAACTCACTAAATGAAATAGGATCAATAAGGCTGAAGTCAGATGTCAATTCCTCTAAGGCTAAAGAGGCTTGGAAATTATACGAGGGAGAGTTACTGTTGCGATCTATGCTAGGATCTATGACAGCGTTCCAATCACCACCTAGAATAAATTGGTGATCCTGGAATGTGCAAAGAATGTTATAGATCTCTAATATAAAGACTTGTTGTTGCGCACATGGACCATAAACATTAAGAAAAAGGATTGGTTTACTAGAGTTAGGGAAGTGAGATGTGAAATAGCACCATCTACCATTTTTGTCTGAGTTTACGTCCGTGATTACCCCCTGAAAATCCTTTTTAATTACAATAGCCACTCCCTTTGAGTTAGCGCTATCACCCGCAGCAATGATAGATCTTATCCATTTTCTTTTAGTTTCTTTCGGCCAGTCTTCCTTAAGCATATGCGTTTCCTGTAAAAAACAAATATTAGCCTGCGATTTAAACAACAAATGCTAGAGAAGAGATTTTTTAGATTTATTTTGTAAGCCTCTTATCTTCCACGAATCAATGGACCAAGCCATGTTAATTAACTAATAGAGATCAATAGGTTTGAGGCTTGATTAATCCTTTTTCTCGGATAAGTTATCAGAACCACATGAGAGGAGAGGGTGCAGTGTAAGATTGGGTTTAGAAAAGTGATGGAGATCCACATCAATCTTCCAATGTCTGAATATAAACTGACAACAGTAAGGGTAGCACAGCACTCCTTCAAATATAACCTGGTGCCTAACCACCCCAACCCCTTGAGTGAAGAAGTACAAAAATAGAGGCAAAAGTAATATAGCTTATTAACTAGCAATAGAAATACAATATAAGAAACTGTCACAAATAATAACCTGAGAAGGGCAAATGATACAGACAATGATACTGTACATATATACATAACAATCGTCATCCAAAAATAGATCATTCTAGAACCCTATTACCATGCAGCTGAGAGCCACTGCTAAAAGCAGTAGAATATTAAAAGTAAGAATCGAATAGGTAAACTTATGTTAATAATGAGGGGACAGGGAAACTTTGGCAGTGGCTGAAGCTCATAAGATGGACTAACAAGAGAGCCAATATACATTATTCCAGGGTTATTCCAACTAGGGAAATAAGATGTAGTATGTGAGAGGACAGTGGCTAAGTTTTGGAAAGGAAAAGAGAATAAAGATAACAAATATACACTAAAATCCCTTATTATTTATATGTGCATATAACAGCTTAAAAACAGCACTAGGTAAGATTAAAATAGTAATATAACTATAGTAAGTAAGAAGGGCAGAAGAGAGGAAAGAGAAAGAGAGAGAGAAAGTAGGCAGACAAGAATGTAGACAGTGAGTGGTAGACTCTAATAGCATGGGTGTATTTTATAGACATAAGTAACAATAAAACTGGTATAAAGTAAAATGACTCATTAATAGGCAGATGTCTTAACCTTGTAAGCTATAACTTTCTATAAAAACAGTATTGTAGGATAAACACAGGCAAAAGCCGTAACATTCGACATAGAACATTTGTTAGATCTAATAATAATATGACCCAGAATCGCTATCTCAAAACTAAATAATGTTTATCATAGAAAGATTTCAGTGAGGAAGTAACACAGCTGAATCTAAGTGTGATAATTCAGAATAGAGATATAGAGTCTATTTCGGTAAATAATATCCTGTCAAAAGATGATAACAGATCGATACAAAAGTGACAGGATAATATAAACCCTAAGCCTAAGTACATAAACTTTGTATAGAACAATCTCCAAAATACAGCTTGTACAAACTAAGCTTTGAAACCACATATCGGTAAGGCAGGAATACACCAAATTACAACTGTTGTATACAGAAGGGAATGAATAAATTAAACAGTCCTTGATCATCCCCGAAGTCCAAAGCATATCTAGACTTAAGGGTTCTCTAACCTGGCAGAAAAAAATACAATATAGACTAGTTAATAAAGTAGGTGAATAAACTACCGATGACCCAGTTTCGATAGTTAAGGCAGGATGTCAGAATGATTTGATCAGTTTAAACACCTGTACTAGTCATCACTACTGATGCCCCTGACTCAACAGATAAGGCAGGATGTCAGAGTGATTTGTTTCATTTAGACATCACTACTATACATCAGGGAGTTCGCCGAAGAGAAGAAATTACTATACAATGTACAACCGCTGAAGCGACACACAGTCAACTTGAAATATTTAATGAAAATGTTGAATTCTCGATGAATTATGACTGGTACTTGACAGATTTGCGCCCTCAGCAGGGAAATAATGTTATTTGACAAGGGCGCTTGTAACCAGAGCATAACACAAGTTCCTACCTAATGAGAAGATAAGGCTCCGATAATAGAGAGATCACTTTCTAAATAACTTGAGAACCCACAGAAGGCTCTATATGCAGGCGATGGTAAACCAGGCACAAGGTTGAAAATTGGCAAGCCAGGACGAACAGGTTATGGCACTAACAACAGATGGGCTGGATTCTGCGTAAGAACAGCTGGAAGTCGCAAATCAAAAAAGACCCCCCTGGACAACCAGATCCAGCCTCAATATGGTTCCTAGCTACTTGGAGGTTGAGCCGCCCACAAATAAACCAAAATTGGAATATCGATCAGTAAGCAAGCCTGGAAAGCCCAAATGATCACTAAAGAAGTGATCGGGGATAGATCCCTACTATCCGGTGAGTGTAAAACCATGATAAAAACCTTAGCTGGTAAGGTTTTGATAATAAGGTATGTTACAGCACAGGGACACTGTTGAAGGCTTTGAGGAATGCCTCCTTTGCCTCTTTCAGAGTGTTAACAGTATATTTTGTGTCATTGTAGAAGAAGATTAGAGCACTCAGATACTGTATATGAAACCTGATGTTCTTCTTAATTAATTCAGCGCAAAACGGAGCTAAGTTTTGTCTGCTTGTCTTGATTGAGAGAGGCAAATCTTGTGAAAAAGTAAGCTTGTGTTTATTCCAAGTATAGGACTTTTGTTTTTTAGCAGCTAATAATATTTTTGGGTGTCTTGGAAGTTTAACAGTCTGGTGTAGACTTGATGTGGAGCAGAGCGGTCCTGCCATTTGTGCATGGCACGGTGCGCTCTCTCCACAATTATATCAGTAGAATAACCTTCCGAGCGCAAGAGTAATTCAAAAATCTGCTTGGTTGTGGTTAGTGGGTCATGGTTTTCATAAGATTCAGGGAGTCCTCTGATTAATATGTTGTTGCGATGACTTCTTGCCTCGAGGTCCGTTAATTTTGCTTGAAGTTCAGTTAAAGATGTACGTTTGGCGCGAAGCTCTTCAGATAGGGTCTGAATTGATTCATTAGCCTGCGTCTTATGTTCAAGGGTGTCCACTCTGACCACAATTTGGTTGATAGTGTTTCCAAACTTGGCAAGTTGTTCAGAGAATCCTTGTATGGCAAGCTGAATAGGTTGAAGCGCTAATTTGAGTTCATCTAGGTGAAAGTTGGGTTCAGTCTTAGTTTTAGCGCTTGTTTTACTGGGTTCCGATGTTTGCTTGTTGATTTTCTTTTGGGGATGACCTCTTTTTCTGGAGAGAAGATTGTTGATAGTTTAGCTTTAGTAGTTTGTATCTCCATCATGTCTGATTCATTTGCCATACTCGACTGTTACACCTCAGAATACTGAATGTGCAGAGACTGATCCTAGGCCCTTTGAATACACGTGGCTGAGACACCTACCCAACAATAGGGTAAATAAGATGTTCTTTATCCATATAGAACTAATTAGACCACTGATCCAGAAGGATAAAGTTAAAATAGTTTACCCCTTTTCTTTAGACCGTAGAAAATGGCACTTAAAAGATGTAACTTTCCAATGAAGCTGTAACTGAAGTAGGGAGCTCTGTGCAGAGGGTGTACACTAGACGACCACCATCTTGGAATCCCCATCTAAACACAGTTCTAGTTCTGTGAATAAATTGCCAGAAAGAAATAATCACTGAACAAACTCAGAATGAAATTCCTGCTTATGAATCTCTCACCCTTGAGAGTGATATAGGTTACTACAGATGACCAAATGGATTATCAGGGGAAAAATTACATCTTTGGCCATATCTTTTCTACTTGGGGAAAACAAGAATAGAAAGAGGTCTATAGTTAGAATGAAGATGACAGGGGCATGTGTCATGTTTCCTTCTCCATCTAAGAGCACTTTCTTTTCAAGCTTTATCATTAATCAAGTAGAACACTCTGCAAGGACATGCCTTTTGGCCCAGCCTTATATTTCTATTCAAGCCAGAGATGTCACTTAAAGCTTGAAAAATGGAGCCATGTACTGCAGTGAAGTTGCAGCTACACCAGACAGAAATCCTAGTCTGGTGGTAGGACTGCATTGTCAGTTGCAACCACACACTTTGGTGTATGGACAGACATCAGAGTTCATAATTTTTTCTATAAGAGTAGACATTTACTTTATATGATTAGTTATTTTTGTTTGTTTATGTGTGTGTTTATTTGTTAACTGAGTAAGAAGACTGATTCAAAGGACATTTTTTCAACCATGGCCCAGGATGAGACAATTTGAGGATAACCCAACTGTGGTAAACATTGTATTTATGATGTGGTAGTAATACTATTAAAATGCAGGACCAAATGTAACTACAGAACTGGTGAAGTTATTGTATAAAAATATTCAAACTTTAGTAATCTAATCAAGAAATAATCTATGCAAAATTCTAGATGCAGTTAATAACAAGTCTCGAATAAAGTGGCAGGGTATATATGTTTTACACAATACAGAGGAAGTAAAGCTCATTACAATGATAAGCAAAGACAGCTGTATTGAATGTAGTAGATAAATAACTATTTCTGATAACAAGTCTGTAAAGTTATGATTTTTTTATCACTATTAGTGATTAGGTTGTAATGGTTAAATACCATAATATTGCATTCTTTCAACGGTCCAAAAATCAATCAAGTTATTTCTTCTATCTAGGGAGCAGCATGTCATAGCTGTTAACCACAACATTCAGTTGAAAACATGAGTCTGAATCCTGTCAGTGCACACCCTTGTTCTGTGTTAACCTGAAGAAATATTTTAACTGTTGTGTACTTCTAGTGATGACTTTCTAGCCAAAATAATATAATTAACTAGCAGCCCGCTGGGACATTTTTATTTATCCTTTGTGGCCTGAGTTAGTCCCACTAGGCTAGTAGTCTCCTTTCAGGGGAGAACTGAGATGGTATTTATACCCTTAGGGAAAATATAGCCACGGCATCAACTAACTACCCCTACTCTTTTCATCAGGTGCCATGTGATCTTTTATATCCACCTGAGTTATCTCCAACTCAAGCAGATGGGGCCTCAGTTTAACATCTCATCTGAAGAACAGCACACGCAGGAATGCAGCACCCCCCTTATGCTGCATTACACTGTCAGAAATCGCTCTATCTGATGTGGGAATAGAACCCACAGGCTTTGCACTAAAGGCAAATGTGCTACCTGTTGTGCCACTAACACTGAAATTCAACATATACTGTACAGGCAGATGTCTACAATCCAAGTATGCTTAGACATACCTAGCTAAACTTAGACTCCTTTCAGATGCATAAAGTACCACTAATTTTTTTCCTGAAGTTACTGGAAAGGTTGCTTTGTAGAATGGATAGGAAGGCAGCTCACTGAGTCAGTGGAAGACCTGTTAAGAATTTTCTGAACCAAGTTTAGTACAACAGAGTGTTTCGTTTTCACTGAGTTACAGTGAATTCTAAGATGGTTAAATATGCAGCAAGCTTTGGAGGTGCATGGTGGTTTGTCCTCCTGTAGAAAGCATCAAAAATGGTGTTTTTTTTTATTTCTGCAGTTTGTTTTGTTGGGAATGAAGGATTTTCATTTAGCTGATAAAACTATTTTTTTCTCAAGTTTATTTTTGTTCAGGCATTTTGCTGTTTGACATGTTGTGCTTCATTGACTATAGCATTTCCATAAACTTACTGTAAATCTTATAACTCTGTTGGCCATAATTGTCCAAGCAGAAAATGTTCCTCCCAAGTTTCACAGCAATAGTTTTATTCCTGGTACTTAGTAACTAAAAAGAAATCAGACTAGAGTTCCATTGTAAATATCAAAGACTGATAATTATTAGCTACAATCCAAGTTCCACACAATTACTCTGTTGATTATCCTGAACCACTTCAAAAATGACAGTTACTGTAGTTTTCAAAGATGCTTGCTTTTGTGAAGGTTATCAGGAAGGCAATTCTTACAACAAAGAGAGCTCCCTTACATCCCACCAAGGTATCAAAATGTTTGCACCCATAGCTTTCACCAGGAAAAAAAAAACAAGAGGCTCTTGCGGTCATTTCCTTCCCAAACATACACTGAAGTCACAGTTGTTGACAAAGTAGACAACGTCTTCAGTAGTGATAGTTAGGCTTAGACAATAAATAGACTATGTGTGTGGCGGAATGTTTACTACACAACAGGGTCACAGCAGTTTCATCTGCCAGGCTCAGTATGGATGGCAGTCTCCTGACCACCATGAATCCTGCTCCTGTTGTTGTGATATATGCTGTTGTACCTACAGTACTGCACTGCACGAATCAAATGCTGTTGCACCTCCAAGGACACAGATTCCATAGGAACAAACTTCCGCAGAAACATCTTCAAACCTCAAAATATTTTAAAACATATATTTAAAATAAAGAACACATTAATACAGCCTATTTGAGATGCTTCTTTCTTGCAATCAGAGTACTGCATGATCCTCAAAACAAGTGGTTTCTGAGCAGCAGAAGTAAATAGAGCAGTTTATCAGCCAACATGTAGTGGGCCACACAGGAGTTCAGTTTATATGCAGGTGGCCTAGAACTCAGAGAAATTTACTTGTTCCTTTTTTTCTTCCTTTTCACAGAGCACTGCTTTATTTATATTTTCAGTTGTATATTTTCTGTGCAGTCCTCATGTATAGCTACTATTATTCCCCAGGTGGTTGAACTGTTTGCAAGAGTCAAACACACATCCTTGTCACCATTCGTTATGGTATTTTATACATCAGGCACAACTCAATACCAGGAGTTGCAATTGTCTTTTTATTTTATGTTTCACCCCTTGTATAGAACACTGTTTTAAGTTGCTTATCATAACTGTTGTACTTTATCAGCATGCAACGTTACAATTTAAATTTATCCAATCCACTTATATAACGTGGTTAAGATATACACATGATTAGAACCAAACAGTTTTGCAACCGTGTTATAACTATTCACCTATTAAACTATAAGCCTGCAGTGACCCTCCCATCTCAGTAATAACTCACTACGTTATTTTAACTTCTGTAGGATACCAGTATCATTCACATCTTCCTACAGTCCTCAGACTCACAGAAACAGCATCAGCATTACTTGTTTTGCCTGTAACATTCCATATGCTCCATTCCTTATGTGTTTCCCTCGCCATAATGCTACTGCTCCCCCCCCCCATTTGTTTTATTTCCTTCATTAGTTTTAGCACTTCTGCTTTGGGGGCTTCCTCACTTTTCCATTTCCTTGTTATAGTTTTCTTTGCTACAAGAAATAAAGGTCTTAGTAATCTTTTAGACCTAGTGAAATCTTTCTCTGCAAATATCCTAAAAGAAAGAAGTCCCTGTTCGCCAGATTTTGTTCCACCAGTAGGTTCTGCAAATTTCTGATATGCCTAAAAACTGTTTCCCCGTTTTCCTCTTACCTGTTATCTATTACTCCAGCAGATTCCTGTCATCACTGGCAACATCCTCTGAATCCTGAATGGAGTACAAAAATACAAATGGAGGCATATCCAACCAAAGATACTAAAGTGTCTAGATTTGGTGGCATATCTTGTGGCAAGACAGATCCACACCCAGTATTCCTTTGAAACAGTTTTGCCTAGTAATCTTTCCCAATCAGTTTTATATTTGTTATACTAACCTTTATAATCTTCATGTGACATTCTATATGCAGGTCCTACGTTGACCTTAAACCCACCCTAGCTTCCATAATGGACTTTGGGACTTCTGGCCTATCCCCTTTATCACCTAACTACCTTGCATTCTATGGCTACTCATTAACCAGTCCCAGATATGGTAGCCTAACTGCTGAACTCAAATAGAAGCATACCTTGGCTGCTTCAAATGTTAGTGTGTTAGTGTGACTTTGTTTTAGGTTAACTGTTCCCCCAAAAAATGTGCCCTTCTGCCTTGTCTTCCAGTTAATTACTGCCTGGTCCAGAGGCTTCCCCATACTCTTTGGTATACCAGCTTCTACTGGGAGCAGTTCCAGCTTCCAAGACATTAGCTGGTTCATCTTAATAATTCTTATGAGCTCTTCTGACACTTATGCTTCTATAGGAGTACTATATCTTTGATTCATATGTCTGGCCCATACCCCCCAGCCCATTTCTAATTGGGTTGCCACCCCTACCTGGCCCAGTATTAACATCTTCTTAGGATGGTAATCCATCATTTGGTCCATATATATATATATATATATATATATATATGTATATATATATATATATATATATATATATATATATATATATATGTGTGTGTGTGTATGTAATAGTTTAAAGTATGAGCTTTCATAGTAAAGCAGAATAGATACTACCACAGCAATCTAGTAGGCCAACAACAACAAGATGTTGTGGTGTGGAGGTGGAATCCACAGTGCCATCTCAGTAGCAAAGATGCATGACTGAGAGAGCTAACAGACACCTTGAGGATCATCGTGCCAGCTGTTTGTGTCCTAGGAAAGCAAAACAGTGTCCAAATATCCTGGTGGACCAATTATAACTGACTAAGCAGCATCAGAATAAGCAGAAAATGGCAAAGGCAATGCTGCATATACTTTCAGGCACTGGGCTAGATAGTTTTCTTTATGTATTTTTCACAGTAATGGCACTCTCGGTACTCTGTTCTCATTTAAGGTTAGTTTCTCAGGGGTCCACTTCACCTCTGCCCTACAAAGAGTGTCCCATTCCAAGTTTGCGACATCACTGCCCACAAGACCACATTTATGACTAACAGTTTCAAACTATGGCTTCCACTTCTATCACACTTGTCACCTTCGTCAGCTTTCTTAGAAGCAATCACTCTGAAGGAAGAGTAAATGTGTTCTTATTTTTTAGTATTTGTATTTATTGATGAGGTTAAACATTGAGTCATGTGGACCTTTTCAGACTAAGCCTAGGAGCACTTTCAGGTAAGTGACATGCAGTGATTCACACAACAGCCAAATGGAGGATGAGAGACTCAAATCCTGGACTACAGGATGACACTTACTAATAGCTTATAATCTTACTTTTCCATGCTAATTGCCAAATTATTTTAGGCTTTGCCAGTGGTGTCATATTATTTATTTCTGTGGAACAAAAATGTTTTCCAAATCAATATACCTCTCAACCTCTTAATGCAAGAAATATTGACAGCCTGACAAAATGGGGGGACAAAGGCCCAAAATTAGGGACAGATTTTAAATATTGTTCTTATAAACTTAGAAAGTTGCTAGATTGACATGGTTTGTGTTAACATGCATTTTCTGAAGGCTTTGAAGACTGAAACACAAAATTTATGTCATTATTTAGTGACTTCAATCAAATCACCCCAGTGATTTGCCAGAAAACCACAAATTTTATGAGGAATACACCAAAAATTTGAGGAAAAAATCTGGACAGTTAAGAGTTATGCAAATCAATAGAAACTTCTTTTCTCAAAAGATATGGCAGCATTACTTGTAAATCAAACACACCCCACAGATTTTCATACTGTCTCTGCTCATTAGGCAGCATCTATTGTCAAAAGGAAGAATACTTGACAAAATGGTTATAAAAAAAGAGAACTCCACATTTGCTATAACAAAGAACTAATGATGAAAATCTCAGTCATTCACACCTTTCATAAGATCTGAGACTCCTTCTAGGTAACCAGAAATGCCAGTATCAAGGGGCTGATTACCTTCATTTTTACAAGATGCAGATAATTGCCCAAGAGTGATGGTACCCTTCTAAAGTAAAACTAAATTACCACAGTGGTTACATGCTGTCCATGTCTAATTTATGAATTTAAGAGGAAAGAAAACTCCTTATTTCACTAATTTAAGTATATATATATATATATATATATATATATATATATATATGGGTCTACTTCTTCGAGACCGGTAATTTGAAAATACAAACTGCAGAAAATGCACTTCACCGATGCCTAAACCCCAACAAACACACTAGCAAAGACGTATACCTCACACAATACCTTGCAGACAACTTTTCTACTGATATTTTATATGTTTTCCCCAAGAAGCACCCAACGTTAAACAAGAAATGTAAGCTTGGCAAACATGCTGTAATAAAAAAATGTAAACACATACACCAGTACAGTGACAACTTCCTTTTCACATTTTCAGTAGACTCACAACTACTATCACAAAGTCAATGCAGTTGCATTTAGTTTTACTATCACACAGTGTATAAAACTGCTTCAAATGTCTAATTAATTAAAAAATACAAAAACAAACACAGATTTTCTAGTATTTGTGCAGGGGGGAGCAAGCCCCCCTGCACCCCACCCCCACCCCCTGCAAATTATATATACCAACTCCGAGATCACACTACTGTGAAAACAAGGGCAGATTTCCCGATCCTTACTGTAGTGTGATTTCGAATTAAAGCTACCAGAGCTGTGAAAATAATTCTGCACTTCCTGAATATTTCAACACCTACCAGCACATCTGGCATGCCACAGAACTAGTAAGGAGTATGACAAAGTACCTAAACACTATAAACTTCTGAACTTCTCACACCACCAGCATAACATTAACTGTGTCACTTAAATGGAACTCGATATACTCAGCTGTCAGAAAACTGCAAATTCTCTAAAGTGGTTTTAGTTATTTACTGTTCGGTGAAGTGTGAATTTCATAAAAAGAAGTGGACCCATATATATATATATATATATATATATATATATATATATATATATATGGATCTAGGACTCTCCATCGAACACACGTTTCACCAAAACGTAAACCACCGAGCACACTTTCGGGAAAGTGCATTTATTGAAAATGCACCTTTGCAAAAAAAAAAATTAAAAAATAAGACTACTCACGTTTATGCACCCTCCATGTGGGGGGAATGTGCCCCCTACACCCCCCTACTTTAATATTCTCACTCCGAGATCGCACTACAGTGGGGAAAAGGGAGTATTTCCTTATCCCCACTGTATCACAATCTAAGCAACAGTTTAGTTGTACAATCTACACCACATGTTGATGTACAACTAAACCTACATGCAAACAACTGTTTGCTTACTTACCTTCTGGCGAAAGTGCATTTTCGATAAAATGCACTTTCGTGAATTTAAGCTCACTCATTTACGTTTCGGTGAAACGTGTTCAATGGAGAGTTCTAGATATATATATATATATATATATATATATATATATATATATATATATAGTGTGTGTGTGTAAAATATACATTTGCTAACAGAAGCAACTGATCCCCCCTCATTCTGCCCCTACAGACTTACTTAGTGGTAAGATCTTTGCCTCCTAGCTCCAGAATACACGATCTAGCCTAACCACTGAGCATTCCCTCCCTGTAGCTAATTAGGTTTACTCTTGGTTGTCTAGTTTTCTTCCAGCTCCTAAAACATCTTGATGATTGGCTACAATAACTTGCCCATTAATTTACTGTATGTATCCTTGCCCTTTTGAAACAAGTCATAGCGGAAAATAGTCCTTGGACCAGCCCACTCACCCAGGTAACAAATTAGTGATTAAATAAATGAGCAAGTTATAGCTTAAAGGGTTTTCTGTGGATTTCTTATTCATGTACCCTGTATTATTATAGACAGATAGGTGCATTACTATGTTTTTCTATTAGGGAGCATTATTGCTGACTGGTTTAGAAGGTCCCAAAAGATGTTAGTAAAAACCCTTTCAGTAGTCTCCAAAGTTCTCAGAAAAGAAAAAGAAACTACAAATCTGAATAACACATCTTGAGCTCACCTTTCCAAATTTTAACCTCAATCTCTGAGATAATCTGACTCATTAGACTAACAGACAGCTGACTGTATAAACAATGGAAATCTAATTGAAACAAAAGAATTAAAGCATTGCATAAAGTTTATGGTTGGTTGTCAACTGCAAATGAAACATATTTTACGTTTAATGGACCATGAAGTTGGTATGAGCCAGATCAGTAAAACATGTTCACTGACATTGTGCCATCACACACTAATCAATATTAACCCTCCCTTCTGCCTTCTCTGTTTGATGAATGTTTGAGTTCCGAGTTCCCCAGCTTTGAAACGATGAGCCACACCAATGGGATATTTACTGTCTGTTTTCAGCTCATGTCTGCCAATCAGTAGAGACTTTGCTTGTTTCAAATTAGGCATAAAAAGAAAAAAATAAAGAAAAAGGAAAAAACAGAAAACATGTTGTTTAGTCATCAGCAGGAGAAAAATGTACCAGATTTTTGCCTTTCCCAGCATTTGTAAAATCCACAGTGCATCTGTGGTAGAATTAGGTGTCCATTCCAACAGTATCAAATCCTATATTATATATTATTGTACCATATTACATCATATTATATCATGGATCAGGTATTACTCAGGATAAGAAGTCTACTTAAGAACTTTTCTTTGATCCTGCTCTAAATCACGCATAGCTCTGATATGTTTCTAGGCTGGGCAAACTGCTCCATTAATTAATTACTCTAACACTAACACATCTCTTCCTCGCACTGGTTTTGAAACTGCTGACTCCTAATATACTGACTCTTCTTGTTTAGTTACATTGTGATTTGCTTTCCTTACTCTTAATATGTTCAAACTAGAATGAAATCACCATTCAGTCTTTTATGGCCTAGGAAATAAAGCACCAGGTGCTTGAGCATTTTTGAATAAGGGATATCACATAGGCATGTTACCCATCTAGTGAAGGATCCCTGTGCCCTTTCCAGCTTTACTGACATTTCTTTAAATTCTGAGTGCCATATTGAATATCAATATTCCAGAAACAGTTTCAGTAATGATGCATGTTCTATGATGACAGGATTTCTGCTATCAGGTATCTGAAAATAGTTCCCATTTTGCATCATGCACTTGTGAATATAAGATCAGTATTTTTCTCAGTTTTAATCTGTGTATATATTATTATTTCGAAACCACTGTACTCCTCATGTTTCTTTGATTTTCTTCTTCTCTCAGTAATACAGTGAACCTACCAGAGCTTTCCGAAACATCATAATAGTTGCGTATATGTGTTTTTTTTAAGATTCTGCTCGTTTCATTTACCCACCTTAGTATTCAGAAAAATTATGAGTTTTTATACATTTTCCTCTCCAATGATGTGTGTCCCTAATTTGCCATCATTTGCATATTTCACATAGGATATATGATGAGGAATTTGTGTATCACTTATAAGTCATAACAGTGAACCCTTCAAATAACCCTGTTCAGAGGTCACCAGAGCATGGCTATCTGCTGTTTAACCTCTCATCACCTTATTTACCTCTTAACCAATCATTGATCCAGTTAGTTAGAGTAAGGTCAAACCTGGCTATAATGTATCAAAAACTGCTTTATTATAAAATTACACCTAGTACAAAAAAAGGAAAGAAAGAAATCAGGCAGACAGAAATCTATGGAAAACACTTTTTATTACATACAAAGTTATTTTTAGTGTGCCAGTTAAGACTATTTTAAATAGAGGGGTGGTATTCAAAAGGCACTACTGGCTCTGGAAAGTAAATTAAGTCTGAGAACATTGTTTCTTAAGGTGTTAAATATGGATACTAATCTTCCAGTATTGTTAGAAAATGTATTCTATTTATTAAATTATTATATATTAAATTAGAACTATGATATTAGAAGATTTGTTTTATACTTCTGCTATTGGAGTTCCTAATTGTAAATTAATTCTGATTGGTTAGTTATATAATTGCTGAAATGGAATTACTTATAAGGGACATTTTTCCTGTTTCTTTAACTCTAAGGCGAAATGTCAAGGTACCAGATTTTGTACACAATAAAAAGGCTTTTTAGTGAGTTCTGCTTACCTGTCATTTTCTTTTTCTTTGTGTGTGTGTGTGTGTGTGTGTGTGTGTGTGTGTGTGTGTGTGTGTGTGTGTGTGTGTGTGTGTGTGGACTGACTAAAAGCCCTATCCCTTTACTCTACTCCTACTGAATTTTAAGGGGTGACCTATACCTAATCTACAAGGCACTCACATATCCAGCCCTGATGGAGCTGCTACACATCCACAAGACAAGCATCATGAGGGTCACCCAATCTAGGGATCTAAACCTAGTCAGTGACTCAAACAAAACATGCTGGCGAGACAGATATGTATCTCAGAGATTGCCCCTTCTTTGGAACAGACATCCTATTCACATAAACAGAGCCCTTCCCTGGCCTTTTATAAATGCAGTTTGGATCAATGAATGGGGGATCACAAATCCACACTTAGGGTAATGCCAATGTCCCTTATGGATAGCAACAATCTGTAAAATACTGAAGGCATTGACACAAACCTATACCATCCTCTTGCCCAAGGGGCCATATATTGGGTAAAATTGGGTTATATTGGCTAGGCTTGTCATATACTGGGTAAAATTTGATATTATAGGCTAAGCTTGTAAGGGCTCTTTAGCCGTTAGCCTAGTAATCTCCTTTGAACCTATTAAGATGAACAAAAGGGGGTATTTTGGCTTAATCCATACTACCAGAAATTAAATTTGGATGACTAGCTTGAAACTAAAGAAATAATAGATTGTGATAATGATTTAATAGTTGTGATAAAAAACAGTATACTGTAGCTGAACTAGAAAATATAATGTCAGAGTTGTTGCTTCACTAATAGCTGAAATGTACAAATATAGCACTTCCACTTTAATTACATACTACAGAGCACATTCCAAAGAAATACAAGAAAATCTGTAAAAACAAGTCAGAATTTATTTTTTGCATACCTGAATCGTGAATCATTATACATAAATCAAAATAAACAGAACCATGTATTAGTGATGAAACATTTTACTCAGCAATATAAAATCTTGAAAGCAAATTATTTGAGTTTATTGTCTTTTTTATTATTATGAGACCTTGGCAGGTTTTGTGACATTACATGATTAAAAAAAAAACATGATTAGTTGTATTAATGATATAACACATCTGCAGAGCTAGGTCATAGTAAAAATGATACAACTGCCAAGGCATTTTTCAGTGATTTTGCATTCCACATAAAGGTTAAAAAAGTCCTTAAGACAGATTTATGTGATAAGTATAAATAATGATAACAACAAGTAGGTCCAGCACCCTGTTTATTTGCAGTGGTTGGAAAAAAAGGAAAAAAAAACACTGAAAATTACTGACAGATGTACTTTAGAGTAAGTTCAGATTACTCTCTGTTCTAAGTCGGGAATGTGAAAGGTATGCATACGCCTTAATGTTGAGCTGATACTTAACATACACCTGTGTAATGACTAATTCTACATTTGAACTGTGAAGTACTGTTTAAAGCTCTTAAGCTAGATTGGAGATTGTTCCACTGTCTAGGAAATGTTTTGGTGGTAAACATATCTCTTTTTACTGAATTGTTTAGCTTGCTCCTATATTTAGTGTCACCATTTCTCAAGTAATTTAGAACAAGTGTAGATTTCAGTTCCCATTGTAGCTCATAAACTGTCCTATTTGAATACTTTAAAATGCATGGCATAGTCTACCTCTTATAACCCCATAGTTAACACTGTAAACTTATTGCTAAGGTCTTAATTATCAATCTTTATCCCTTAATGATGGTATTTGTTTGGTGAATTTCCTTTGCACAGTTTCCAGGTTAACATCATATTGTTTATCTGAGCAAAAGTTTGCACTGTATTTTAATGTTAACCTTAGTTTTTTCTTTTACAGGTTCAAAATCACAGTCACTCATCTAATGCTTAGTCTTTTAAAATTAGGCTTAACTGTTTGTTTGCTTTGCTCTTAGACGTTGTATTTAATTTAAAAATTAGAGTATTTTAGGGTCTGTATTATGTTCCTGAAATGCAATTGCAGTGAGCACCTATATATTGACACCTAATCAGCGAAGCGATTCACTGAATTTAATCAGGGCAAAGGCGTAGTTGGCCAATAACAGAACTTTGCCCTTTTCTCCACTGTAGTGCGATCTCGGAGTTGGTATATATAGTTAGGGGGGTGGGGGCAAAGCCCCCCACTTAGGTGGGTTAGATTCCACGGAGATATTGGTACATTGTGGTGTGGGCAACTATTTCCTTGCCATAATTAAATTCAGTGAATCACTTCACTGATTAGGTGTCAATGTATAGGTGTTTGCCAAAATTGCATTTCGGCGATGTAATATAAACCCATCCTGTGTTAGGAAGGCTAGGTCTTTTATTTCATGTACAACTGCCAGACCCTGATGATTAATAACAGATCTGTCGTAATGCTACATTTGTGATATGAAATTTCAAACCATTTAGTAGTGTCAATTAACTATCATTTAATACTTATTTATATTCTTAGTGTCACCGACTATTGTATGGAGTGCGCAAGTTTTACAATCACCTGCATATTCTACTATCCAACAGTTATTGTTTCCTAAGTAAGTTAAGAACAAATAATTAAACAGAAATTGACCTAGAACAAGACCCTAAGAGACCACTTCTCATGAACATGTTTATCCAGTTAGAATGAAATACATATATATAAACTCTGCTTCGGTCCTTTAACCAGTTAGACATCTTGTTATATATGTTTTTGCTCTAGTCACTGTCAGGCTGTCTATCACACATTCCAATCAGGTATCATCAAATTATTACTGATATAGCTCTAATATGGCTGTTCACATCTTAATAGAAGAGTTTATTGTAATATGTCATTGAAAATGATATTCAGATATGAGTTTGTCTTAATGCCCTTTTTTAACTCATTACAAGATTGACATGGTCTATATTAATTTATTTGACTTGGTCTGTAGATCATCTGCATTTTTTTCTCTTCAATAGTAATATAATCTTTTCTTCGGCCATGCTTTGATCAGCTGCCTGTTTCCATTACCTCTTTTAGGCATAAAATGATTGTGAAACAGGATCAAGCCATTTAGCCTTCAATAATGTCATGATTTGTTTGGAAGTTTGAGAAAATCTCAACAAATTGTGTATAAAGGAAATAGGCTAGAAAGCATGCAAAACTGAAGTTTTCAAGTATTTGAGAAGAGTTGTTTATTTTTTCATTATCATCATCTGATTTAAGGTGAAAACAAAGAACAAAATGGGTGCAAGCAATTATAAATCAGATGAATGACCAGTGTGCTCTAAATGATCTATATTAAAATTCTCCCTTACATTTGTAAAGCTATTAGCTATTTTTCCCCATCAGCAAATGCTTTCATTTGGAGACAATGAGTCTACATGTGCAAGCATTTAATCAGGAAAAGATTTAAAAATGTGTTCTGAGTCATTTGTATTTGAAACATTATAATTAGCATTTAAAGGGAAACTGGCAAGCAATTCACAGAAAATAAATGAAGTCCGAAACTGTGGGAAGTGATTACTTTTCCAAGTATTTTCAACCCCAGCAGCCTTAGTACTTTAAGGCAGTAAATACAACAATGCAGAATTTAATGTATTCTTTTAAGGATGGCCAGTGCAATTTTTCTTAAGGCTAAAAGTTAGTTTACTGGGAGTATACATGTTATTTTTCACATCTGGGAGGAAAATAGAAATAGAACAAGGACAGGTGGTATATGCAAGAGGGAACACTGGCTTTTCCAGCATGATTAAACCTAACTTTAGTGCAAGTGAAGCTCGTGGGTGCAGCTATCTATTTGGAGTATCTGCCCTTATATAGAGGGATAACTTCCCTTTTAGGAAAGTGACTATAATTTTGTGTGCTTGCTGTGAGTTAAAAGGGGTTGTAGACTTTAAAAAGCATATAGTTTTTTGTCTCTTGAGTGTTTTTATTAAAGTTAAAAGTCTGTGAAAATGTGATATGGGTTCAAACAGATGAGTAGTAGAAAAGATCATAAAAGATTAACCTGAAAAGCAGTGTGTACATATAAGTTGTAAGCTGCAAATATTTCTTTATAAGAATTATGTGGTATATGTGAAAATAATAGCTTTTTATCAGAATTGCTGCCTTATCAATTTTAAAATTGAATGTAAATAGCATTGCAGATACAGACAAAAACAAAGAGTACTGACATATTAAGAAGTGCAAGATACAAATATCAATGTTATAGGAGACATAGTTGTATAGAAATGAGTATCTGAATTTAGCAAAGACAGGACTTCAGAGATGGGCATTCAGTAGGGGATCAGGGATAAAGGAAAGGAGAGTAATAACACCAATTGTGGGAGGGGCTACAATAGTAATAGAACAGAGAAAAAAGACAATAATGGTAGGTTTGTGGTAATAAGAGGTTACTGGAAGTGAAGGATGTTGATACTGGCATGCATTTATGTTTCACCTAAAATTAATATTATGGTGCTTAAGATAATTTTGAGGAAATAAGAAGCTTTTAACACAGAATATTATTTATAAGTGGGACTGGAATCTGATTTGCAATAGATGGTATGTATCAGGGAAATAGAAGGGTAAATATAACAAAAGTGGGTGAATTTCTGAAGAAATGTATTAGAATATTTGGAATGAAAGATGTAAATTCACTAGCAGGAACTCAAATGCTATTCATATATTATTCCTCAAGATAACAATAACTGGGCTAGACTGGATAGAAATTATATTTCATAGCAACGTGGATATTTAATTGAAAACTTTCAAAAATATCCAATAACTATTTCAGATCATGTACCAATAAAACTAAGATAAATAAAAGTGCAAGGTTATGAAATAAAAATGAGATACTTCAGTTTTCCTGGTTATCTGTCAAAAAGAGAGGAATATAAGGAATGGGTAGTTGAAATAATCAGAGAATTATTACAGAAGATCTAAATTTATTTAGAAGAGATAACTAGGGAATGGGATATAATGAAAATGGAGTTTAAAAATATAGTAGAAATAAAGGAGAAAGAGATATGGGAAAGAAGCAATAGATATTATTTACAGGGGTTAAAAAGGGGTTCTATGATGTTACCGCAAAATATCATAAACTTGAAGTACAAATGATTGAACTCAAATGGCCGATCATGAAAAACATGAATAAGAAAGAAAAAAACTATGTTTTTACGGTGGGACAAGCCTCCCTCCCCCCAGTTAAATAGCTGTCATGTAGTTGGAAAAACCCAGTACAGCTGATCAAGACTCAGCTGATTAAATATTAATGGGTTTTCCGGTTTCCTGAACAAAACTGTTCAGCAGTGGAGATTGGGAAATTTACCCTTTCCCTACTATATATATATATATATATATATATATATATATATATATATATATTTAACATGGTGCATAGGGGAAGGGGATTTTGTTCTTATTTGATCTTTTCATGATCAACTGTGTTCAATCATTTTTACTTTGTTTATGACATTGAGACTTGAGAAAAGCTGAGGTATTGCAGAAGAAGGGGGATCACACAAAATAAGAAAAGGAGAAGTTGCAAAGTAAAAATAATAAATAAAATATTTGGATAATACAGATAAGTTCAAAAAGATTGCTGTTAAACAGGTATTTTTGATAACAACTCCATAGCACAAAACTCTTTGCACAAAGACATGTGCATCACAAAGTAAAAGGGTTTGTTGCCAAACTTAAGGAGCCTAAGGCAAGAAAATAAGTGGAACTCCTATAGAGGTATTAACGATATTTTGGAAAATGTATGAAAATTTATATAGAGCAGAGGAAAGAAAAGAACAGGAAAAGGCACCATTTGGAATATTTATGGAAGACTTAACTATGCCTGGGTTAGAGGAAGATGTGACCCAAGAATTGAAAATGAAGATAGGAAAGGATGAGATAAAATGGTGATGTACAATTAATCAATAGGGAAATCTCAAGGCATGTATTTTACGTGATCGAAGAATCTGTAAACTGCGAATGGCCACGTCCTCAAATTTTTTTCCTTAGGAAAAAATTCACATGGCCGTAAAATAAAAAACAAACTTTAAAACACTAATTAAGTAGGGGGGGGGCTTCTCCTCCCACACCAACTGATGTGGGGGGCTGTGCCCCCCACCCTCCTAACTTAATATACCAACTCTGAGATTGCTCTACATTGAAGAAAAGGGTAATTCCTGATAACGGCCAACTGAATTCTTTCCCCGAGGAAAAAATTCGAGGATGTGGCCATTAGCAGTTTTCAGCATTCGCTGTATATGTGTTGATTATTATGTGTTCAAAGAAGAGATTCTTCGATCACATAATATCGACCCATCTCAAGTACAGATGTTATTCTTGTGAAAGTTTGGAAGTTAGCAGGGAAAAAATTATAAAGATTTGGAGTGTTTTTTTTAACAGTATTTTAAAAGGGGGAGCAGTACTACCATCTTAGAAGAAAGCTGTTGTGGCTGTATTACCCAAAGAGGATAAAGACCTTGCAGACCCAAGTTCATATAGATCAATTTCAAATTTAAACCATGATTATAAAGTGTTTATGTCTATACTAACTAAGAGAGGGGTAAAAGTGTTGCCAAAAGTGATAGATATTGATCAGTGTGGTTTTGTGGAGGGAAGGCAATCATTTGACATTATTAATAAAACACTGGTGATCAAAAGGGAAGCAGAGTGTAGGAAAATGCCACTATTGGTAACCAAACAGCACACCGAAAAAAGACTTCAAAAACACGTAATCCGGCACCATAAAGGTTGTCCTATTTCTCAAGGAACCAATATGACCAGTGAAAAAACGAAAGTTTATTGTACAAGAACAAGACTCAAATCCAATAAATCACACAGTCCATTAAGCGCTTTCATCTCCTGCCACGGGAGACTTCATCAGAATAACGTTTTTCCCCATTAAAAGCTCTTAAATAAATTCTCCATTTTGAATCAACAAATAAAAATCCTTTGTACCAATTGCCTATTAACTTTTTAAAGTCACAGGTTAAAGGGTCGTTTTATACAACCACCCTGAATTACTACAACATTAAAAAGTATTATATATATATGTGTATGCATACTTAAACTCACATATTACATAATATTAAAAAACACAAATATTTCATTGTTTTTTTTTCAAAAAATGAAAAAGTGAAAAAATCAGACCACAATCTTCCTATTTATAAAGTGCAAGTGCCTGTTTTCATCAAAGAGACCAGGTATATATATATATATATATATATATATATATATATATATATATATATATTTTTTTTTTTTTTCCCCACAACCATTCATGTTATTAAAAATCCTATTAATGCAACACAAGTTTGTATACTAATTAATATTACTAGTGTGATTATTTCACATTTCAATATATTAATATACTAATATATTGTTGTATTATTTTAATAAATTACATTGTATGCTTGACAATATGTAAATAAGTACTGCTTGTTAAAATACATTAAATTATTCATACAAATATATAAATTACCAATATTTAAAACTACCTATGTATATAAAAACATATAATTTATATAAAATACATAAAATAAATACATACTTAATTAATATATACATAAATATATACATAAAACTAAAATACTTACTAACTTATTAAAAATGGCTTTGAAATGACTGTGAAAAAACTATAGAATGACTGTACAAATGACTGTAAAAATGCCTAAAAATGTCTAAAAAGCTACCTCCTAAAAACATGCCTATCTATTGGTAGAGTACATAAATAAATAAATGAAATTGCTTGTATTGTTAATACTCTTGTTGCCCCTTGTTTATTTTTGGGTCCATTGCTAAAATCTTGAGGGCTGGTGTAATGGATATATGATTGTTGAGACCTTTACCACAACTTGAATCTAACCTCATTTGCCATATCATTTCTCTATATTCAATTTTGGTCTCCCAGTCACCACCCCTCTCTGGATATTCCACCTCCTCTAGTACCCAAAATCTAAAATCAGCATTGGAACAATTAAGTGCATGTCTATAAAGTGCATTATTTTCGTTGCGTCTATTTATGTCCCTAACATGTTCATAAATTCTATTTTTTAGACATCTTTCCGTCTTCCCCACATAGTAACTGTCACACGCCTTACATATCACCAAATAAACTAAACCTTTAGTGTAACAACTACTATATTTTTTGGTTGAAATAGTTAATTGTATACTTGGTAATTTTACTTCTTTACTTTCTAAAATATAGGGACATTGCCCACATCTCCCACATTTATAGGTTCCGTGTTTCTTTTTGGTTCCATTATTCTGTGCTTTCTTCTTTTCTATTATATTCTTTATGTTAGGATTCCTCCTGAAACTAAACCTTAAATCATTCTTAAATACTTCTGTTTTAGTTGCTATGCCTCTGAACATGTCCCACACCTCATGTATGCTTTTTCTCAACCATTTTGTCCCATAAAAATGCGTAATTGTAAGGTATGGTGTAACTTCAAATTCACTCTTGTACCCTATATTTGTAATCCCGTCACCATGGTTTCTATTAATTGCTTGTTGGTCATCTTTATATGTTGGTTCATCATCACTTTTTGTTTGTTCTCCATCACTTTCTGTATCTTGTTTTAGGAGCGGCATATATCTAGTTCCCCTACCCATTACCACATATTTTTTGACTGATGCAATTAAATCCATTGGATATCCCCTCTCCTCAAACAAACCACCCACATAATCAATTTCTTTCAAAAATTCATTATTATCTGAAATCCTACGTGCCATTCTTATCATCTGTCCCTTAACTATATTTCTCTTTAGTTGATAAGAATGGTCACTACATAGTGTAGATAGGTATTCGAGAAGTTCTCCTTCCTATATATGGTAGATCTGTATAATTTATTGTTCCTATCCTTTGAAAGCTTCACATCTAAAAAATGCACCACATCAGTCTCTATAGAATGGGTAAATTTCAAAAACTCTGTAATATTATTAATATACTGAATACATTTTTCAATATTTCCATTTGTACCATTCCACAAAATAAATATATTGTCTAAAAACCGGAAATATTTTACTATATAATTATTAAATTCAGAGTTAAATATAAATTCCCTTTCCCAATATAGCATTATCACATTAGCATAGCTAGGGGCACAAGCGGACCCCATAGCCACCCCTTCCTTCTGATGATAATAGTCACCTTCAAAGTAAATAAAATTGTATTTTAAAACTAATTCCATATTCTCCAGTACATTTCTAAACTCAGCTTGTGTCAACCAGTCCATTTCAACTAAAATCTTTTCAAACCACTCTAAACCTATATTTTGTGGTATTACCGTAAAAAGCTCTTTTACATCCACTGTAATAAATAACATATTGTCACTATAGTCACTTTCCCCTATTTTCTTTAAAAAGTCCCAGGAATCCTTCAAAATATGTTCCCATCTACTATAAATCTTTTTTATCATAGCATCAACATAAATTGCCATTGGCTGTGTTTTTGAACCATGAGAGGCTACTATGGGTCTCAAAGGAGGGTCGGCAACCAATTTGTGCACCTTAGGAATCCCAAAGATGCATGGGATAACTGGTCTTGGTACTTTTAAATATTTATACAGTGCTAAATCAATAGCTCCAGATAATATGTTGTCTTCTAAAATCAGGTCTATTTTCCTGTAAAATATATTAATCTAATTTTTAGTTACCAAGGTATAATTGTCATCCTTGTCCAAAATCTCCTTCATCTTCCTTATGTATTCCCATGTATCCATTAAAACCACTCTACCTCCTTTGTCTGGTTTCATTACCCTTAACCTCTTGTTACTACTTAACTCAAATAGTAATTTCTCTTCTTTGTGTGTTAAATTGTTAATGTTTTACATTCATTCCTAATTTTATTAATTACGCAACGTTCAAAATTTAAAATCTCATAATGTAGAGGTGGATTAAAAATACTATGCCTCACAAACAAACTATTAATATTATTATTGTAATTATTTTCCACCCTATCCTCATTATTATATATATGCCTAAAATTCAACTTCCGTGTAAACATTTTTATGTCAAGCACAAATTCTTCCATCTTAGGTTTCCTAGTTGGGACAAAAGAAAATCCTTTCACAAATAAATCAAAATAACTTCCATCAACAACAATATCCGTATAATTAAATATATTAAAATTATTGTAGGTATGTATAACCTGCTTGTCTTGTGTATCCCTATTCTCTATTTGCACCATGTCATAGTCCACATTCAATGAAAATCCTGTCCACCTATATCTCTATCCATATTGGCATGATCCCCTTTAGCTGCCCGTGCGTAAGAGGTCTGCTGCTTTTTACTTCTTATTCTTTCTGATCTCCTGACCTCTTCCAAACCCCCTTGAGTGTTAACCCCTTCTCTACAATCATTTTGATCTAACACAGGAAATGCTTCATCATATTCTTCTTCATAGAAGCCCCTATTTTGATTGTCACGTCTATAATAATAATTATTGTTATTATTATAATTATTATTATTTCTCCCCCTATAATTGGGCTGCCATGTCTTCGCCCTCTGGGGTTGCTGTGGATAGTATGTCCTATTCTCCGTCACATGCCTCTGTGGAAAATATTGTGTGTTAAAAGGTTTATATGTTTTCACTTTTTCACCCTGCACATATGTTGCACCCGTATCATATTCTTTCAAATCTCTATCAAACTTCTTAAGTTTCCTATTTATATTGGAATTAGCCAACATATCAGTATCATGCAGTACTCTATAATATACATTTTTATTTTCATTCACCGTAAACATCAAATCACTGTTAATATCATTGTATATTTTATCAGTTTCTACTTTGGTTTGATTCATCACCTCAGTATTGTGTTTCACCATGGCTTTTAAAATTAACAGACCACAATTATTTAATATATCACATATCTCTTTAAAAAATACCTGGTCTCCATTGATGTTATTAGGGAATTTATTCAATCTCAATCCCTTTGGCACTATTCCTTCTTTTATGCACTTTTCAAAATACCAATTCTCGACCGATAAAGATTTATATCTGGTCAAAAGCTTTTTAAAAATAGTACATTTGTCCTTATAGGTGTAAGTACTTGTTTTCCCTTTGTTTGAATTTGTGTCTCTTCTCGCATCACCCACCACGCCGTGAAAGGACTTATTTAACCATGCTCCAAATTCAATATCCTTATAGGTTTCCATAAACGGTTCGTTCATAGTACCCAATTCACCGTTGTTTCTCGCCCCATCTGTGTTTCCATTACCGTGCTCTCTACCGGTCCTTCTTTCAGTTCTCAAATAATTATTTGGCTCCACTGTATTACGCCCGCTCCTGGGGTCCTTGGGACTGCTCTGCGCGCATAGTATGCTATTACCAGTGCCTGCCGGTAAAATATCTGTTTGAGAATGAGCCTGAATCACCCTTAACAGCTCATTCAACATCGCACTACTGTCCATTTTTCATTTAGTTGAAAGGACTCCTCGTGTCCGGATCGCTACACAACAACTGGTAACCAAACAGCACACCGAAAAAAGACTTCAAAAACACGTAATCCGGCACCATAAAGGTTGTCCTATTTCTCAAGGAACCAATACGACCAGTGAAAAAACTAAAGTTTATTGTACAAGAACAAGATTCAAATCCAATAAATCACACAGTCCATTAAGCGCTTTCGTCTCCTGCCACGGGAGACTTCATCAGAATAACGTTTTTCCCCATTAAAAGCTCTTAAATAAATTCTCCATTTTGAATCAACAAATAAAAAATCCTTTGTACCAATTGCCTATTAACTTTTTAAAGTCTGTGAAAATGTGATATGGGTTCAAACAGATGAGTAGTAGAAAAGATCATAAAAGATTAACCTGAAAAGCAGTGTGTACATATAAGTTATAAGCTGCAAATATTTCTTTATAAGAATTATGTGGTATATGTGAAAATAATAGCTTTTTATCAGAATTGCTGCCTTATCAATTTTAAAATTGAATGTAAATAGCATTGCAGATACAGACAAAAACAAAGAATACTGACTTATATTAAGAAGTGCAAGATACAAATATCAATGTTATAGGAGACATAGTTGTAAAGAAATGAGTATCTGAATTTAGCAAAGACAGGACTTCAGAGATGGGCATTCAGTAAGGGATCAGGGATAAAGGAAAGGAGAGTAATAACACCAATTGTGGGAGGGGCTACAATAGTAATAGAACAGAGAAAAAAGACAATAATGGTAGGTTTGTGGTAATAAGAGGTTACTGGAAGTGAAGGATGTTGATACTGGCATGCATTTATGTTTCACCTAAAATTAATATTATGGTGCTTAAGATAATTTTGAGGAAATAAGAAGCTTTTAACATAGAATATTATTTATAAGTGGGACTGGAATCTGATTTGCAATAGATGGTATGTATCAGGGAAATAGAAGGGTAAATATAACAAAAGTGGGTGAATTTCTGAAGAAATGTATTAGAATATTTGGAATGAAAGGTGTAAATTCACTAGCAGGAACTCAAATGCTATTCATATATTATTCCTCAAGATAACAATAACTGGGCTATACTGGATAGAAATTATATTTCATAGCAACGTGGATATTTAATTGAAAACTTTCAAAAATATCCAATAACTGTTTCAGATCATGTACCAATAAAACTAAGATAAATAAAAGTGCAAGGTTATGAAATGAAAATGAGATACTTCAGTTTTCCTGGTTATCTGTCAAAAAGAGAGGAATATAAGGAATGGGTAGTTGAAATAATCAGAGAATTATTACAGGAGATCTAAATTTATTTAGAAGAGATAACTAGGGAATGGGATATAATGAAAATGGAGTTTAAAAATATAGTAGAAATAAAGGAGAAAGAGATATGGGAAAGAAGCAATAGATATTATTTACAGGGGTTAAAAAGGGGTTCTATGATGTTACCGCAAAATATCATAAACTTGAAGTACAAATGATTGAACTCAAATGGCCGATCATGAAAAACATGAATAAGAAAGAAAAAAACTATGTTTTTACGGGGGGACAAGCCTCCCGCCCCCCAGTTAAATAGCTGTCATGTAGTTGGAAAAACCCAGTACAGCTGATCAAGACTCAGCTGATTAAATATTAATGGGTTTTCCGGTTTCCTGAACAAAACTGTTCAACAGTGGAGATTGGGAAATTTACCCTTTCCCTACAATATATATATATATATATATATATATATATATATATATATATATATATATATATATATATATATTTAACATGGTGCAGAGTGGAAGGGGATTTTGTTCTTATTTGATCTTTTCATGATCAACTGTGTTCAATCATTTTTACTTTGTTTATGACATTGAGACTTGAGAAAAGCTGAGGTATTGCAGAATAAGGGGGATCACACAGAATAAGAAAAGGAGAAGTTGCAAAGTAAAAATAATAAATAAAATATTTGGATAATACAGATAAGTTCAAAAAGATTGCTGTTAAACAGGTATTTTTGATAACAACTCCATAGAACAAAACTCTTTGCACAAAGACATGTGCATCACAAAGTAAAAGGGTTTGTTGCCAAACTTAAGGAGCCTAAGGCAAGAAAATAAGTGGAAATCCTATAGAGGTATTAACGATATTTTGGAAAATGTATGAAAATTTATATAGAGCAGAGGAAAGAAAAGAACAGGAAAAGGCACAATTTGGAATATTTATGGAAGACTTAACTATGCTTGGGTTAGAGGAAGATGTGACCCAAGAATTGAAAATGAAGATAGGAAAGGATGAGATAAAATGGTGATGTACAATTAATCAATAGGGAAATCTCAAGGCATGTATTTTACGTGATCGAAGAATCTGTAAACTGCGAATGGCCACGTCCTCAAATTTTTTCCTTAGGAAAAAATTCACATGGCCGTAAAATAAAAAACAAACTTTAAAACACTAATTAAGTGGGGGGGCTTCTCCTCCCACACCAACCGATGTGGGGGGCTGTGCCCCCCACCCTCCTAACTAAATATACCAACTCTGAGACTGCTCTATATTGAAGAAAAGGGTAATTCCTGATAACGGCCAACTGAATTCTTTCCCCGAGGAAAAAATTTGAGGATGTGGCCGTTCGCAGTTTTCAGCGTTCGCTGTATATGTGTTGATTATTATGTGTTCGAAGAAGAGATTCTTCGATCACATAATATCGACCCATCTCAAGTACAGATGTTATTCTTGTGAAAGTTTGGAAGTTAGCAGGGAAAAAATTATAAAGATCTGGAGTGATTTTTTTAACAGTATTTTAAAAGGGGGAGCAGTACTACCATCTTAGAAGAAAGCTGTTGTGGCTGTATTACCCAAAGAGGATAAAGACCTTGCAGACCCAAGTTCATATAGATCAATTTCAAATTTAAACCATGATTATAAAGTGTTTATGTCTATACTAACTAAGAGAGGGGTAAAAGTGTTGCCAAAAGTGATAGATATTGATCAGTGTGGTTTTGTGGAGGGAAGGCAATCATTTGACATTATTAATAGAACACTGGTGATCAAAAGGGAAGCAGAGTGTAGGAAAATGCCACTATTGTTGATGGGCATTGATGCATAGATGGTATTCAGTAGAGTCAGCAGGGATTTTATGAGTAGACCAATGGTATCATTTGCATTCCCTGACAGAATAATAGGGCTAATAGGGAGGACATATATGAAGGGTCAGAGACAAGAATAAAGGTGGGAGGGTTTATCTCTAACAAACTTATTTT
>NC_056733.1:1774763965-1774776465 GCF_019279795.1 Protopterus annectens | reverse complement strand
CTAGGAAGAAATGCTTTGTACCAGCTCTGTTTTTATAACTGTCATCCATGAAATAAATTAGTTGATAGAAAAACAGAATGCTCTTCAAGGACTTAACATCAGTAGATGCTTCTGGGCACATGCCAGGTTATGATAGGACTAGAAATACTCTGTTCTGATTATACTAGAGTATGATATACTGAGATTTGACTGTAAAGAGCAACTGCCGCTTAAATAAAGGCATATAACTTTCTGTATGAGGCCCTGTTGTATCCCTAAATATGCTACCTAACACAGGAACTGATGTTTAGAATCATCATCATCATCAGCCTCCTTTTTCCCATTTTTTCTACATGGGTTTGGGGTATCCTGTTAACTGTCGCTAACTCTCTCGATTCAGTGCCACACTCCTGCCTTCTTCAACAGTCATGCCTGACTGTCGCAGATCGTCTTTCACACAATTCAGCCACCTTTTGCTGGATGCCCTCACTTCCTCTTGCCTTCTTCCTGTCTGTCCCAAATCTTCCTCACCAGATTGTCTTCTGCTTTTCTGCATGTGTCCAAACCACCACTATCTGTTCTCCTTGATCTTTTCTGCAACTGAAGCTACTTTGGCTTCTGCTCTTATGTCCTCATTTCTTAGTCTGTCCCGCAGTGTGCATCCTATCACCTTTCTCAAGCACTTAATTTCCATCACCTCTAGCTTCTTCAACTGTTCTGCCTTTACTTCCCAGGTTTCTGTACCATACAGTAGTACTGGTCATACCACTGTCTTGTACACCTTACTTTTCAGCTTCTTTGGCATTCTTCTGTCATAGACTACACCTGGCACTCTATGCCAGTTGGCTGCAGCCCTTCTGATTCTAGCTTTGGCCTCTTCATTCAGACTTCCCTTCTCCTCAACCACCCCTCCCAGATACTTGAAACTGTTTACCTGTTCCACTATCTTCCCTTCTATTTCTATTGTCAGCGTCTTCTGATTTCCCCAGTTTGCTGCCATTACCACTGTCTTATCTGTGCTTAGTTTCATCCCATGTGCCTTCAGTTTTGAATTCCATTCTCCTGTCCTTTGTTGAAGTTCTAGCTCAGAGTCAGCCTGTAATGCCATATTATATATAACCAAAAATACACCGAGGTACCACACAATAGCGTCTTTATTACACAAAAAATAAGAACAGTGGTGAGCGCTTTCGCAAAACTAATTGCTTCATCAGACAAAAAAATAAAACACTCCATTGCTTATATACAGATGAAACCATTGACTCAATCACTGATGTCATAGGTCAAGTAAGGCATTAAAGCTATATAAAACTTATAAATGTATAAATGTATATAAAAGACACATATAAAAAACTGCATGTAAATGCATATAAAAACTGCATACAAAAACTATATACAAAACTGTAGGTAAAACGAATAGATTTCTTAAAGACAGAATTCTAGAACATCTTCGTGATGTCAAAAATAAGAAACCCACTAATGCACTCGCCCAGCATATTATTAATACAGATAATTCACATTCTTTTAAGTTTTTTGTGCTACAGTGCATACACAAAAACATTAGAGGAGGGGATACAGAAAATTTTACTGAAAGCTGTGAACAGAGATGGATCATTAAATTGAATGCAGATAAATATCCAGGCCTTAGTGGCTCTACTTCCTTGGTTCCTTTCTTGAAAGCAAGACGCCTCAAACATGTTTAATTTTAGGCACCTCATACACCCATTACACTTTATTTATTCATATTTTAGAGACATAGACTATTTTTAGTTATACATACATATTGTATATAGATTTTATAACTAGATCTAGATTTTTATCCTTATATTTTTTCATAGCTACAGTATTTATGGAGTTTATATCTATGCACATTACTTAGGTCTTTTACCAACAGTTTTGTATATAGTTTTTGTATGCAGTTTTTATATGCATCTACATGCAGTTTTTTATATGTGTCTTTTATATACATTTATACATTTATAAGTTTTATATAGCTTTAATGCCTTAATTGGCCTATGACATCAGTGATTGAGTCAATGGTTCCATCTGTATACAAGCAATGGAGTGTTTTATTTTCTTGTCTGGTGAAGCAATTAGTTTTGCGAAAGCGCTCACCACTGTTCTTATTTTTTGTGTAATAAAGACGCTATTGTGTGGTACCTCAGTGTATTTTTGGTTATATATAGTTCTGGTTTTGTGTACCTGTGTTTTACCTGAAGCCGTTTCTCTTTGTATACATATGTAATGCCATATTGTCTGCATACAGCAACTTTCTTGATCTGTCCCCTCCGACCTGTTTACTAATGTAGTCCATCACCAGTATGAACAGCAGTGTGCTCATTGCTGAACCCTGGTGTACACCCACTCCCACTGGGAACCCCTCTGTGAGGCTGAACACTATTTGTACTTGAGTCATTGGGTCTTTGTACATAGTCCTCACTAATTCTACCAATGTTTCTGAGACTTCAAACCACCACAGTACTGCCCAGATCAGCTTCCTTGGGACCTTGTCATATGCTTTCTCCAAGTCTAGGAATACCCAGTTGGACTCTGTCCTCATTTCCAGCTTCTTCTCAAGTATCTGTCTCACTGCAAACATCGTGTCAGTTGTGCTGCATCCTGATCTGAATCTGAACTGTTCATCTCCCACCTTACATCCTACTACTCCTCTGCATAGCCGTTTATCAATCACCCTCTCCAGAACTTTCATGCAATGTGATAGGAATTTGATGCCTCTATACTACCCAAAGTTGTGGATGTGCCCTTTGTTCTTGTACACTGGTACAAGTTATGCTTATTCTCCAGTCATCTGGGATACACCTTTCTCTACACACTGCTCTTAGTACCCTCAGGATCCATTTCTCCCCTATCTCACCCAGCATCTTTATCACATCTGCTGTGACCTCATCTGAGCCTGCTGCTTTCCCTGACTTCATTTCCCTTAGTGCTGTTCTTACTTCTTCTAGGGTGAGCTCCTCTTCTTCTCTTATTGTAGGCTGTTTCTGGGGCAGTACAGTTTCTGTGGGGTTTTCTTAATTCAGAAGCTGCTGGAAATACTCTTTCCATCTGCCTTTAATGTCCTGTGGACTGGTAAGCAGGTTGTTGTTGACATCCCTTATGAAGGGTGTTCGGCTATCTTCTTTATCTTTCTGTCTTTACTTTGCAACCTGATATAATTTCTTTGTGTCACTTACTGAGTCACTTTCCAGAAGTTAATAGAGTTTTCCGATGCCCTATTCTTTGCTATTGCAGCTTTTTTCTTACCTTCTTTGTTAGCCAACCAGTAGTCCTTCCTAGCCTGGTCAGCCTTTTCTATCTCCCACTTCTTCGTGCACTCCTTCTTTCTTTTGATGACTTCCTGGACTTCTGCATTCCATGACCAGCTTACCTTATGTACCTTATTTCCATGCCTGGCTCAGCCACATATTGTTTCTGTAGTCCTAACACACGCTGTTTTTAGGCACTGCCATTCTTGTTCAACTCCACCTATTTCCTCCTCTTTTGGAGTGCTGGAGCCCTAAGTAATTCCTTGGACTGTTGTACTTTCTTTCCAGTCAACTTCCAGGTCTTCAGCCTGGTCTCTGTTGACCTTAGAGCCTTCTCTGACCACTGCTTGCAGCTGATTGTGGCAACTAGTGGTATATGCTGTGAGCCAACTGTTTCACTGGGGATGACTTTACAATCATGGATTCTACCCCAGTGTCTTTTCCTTACTAGGAGGAAGTCTACCTGATTTGCATGTTGGTTACTCTTGTATATGATTTTGTGACTATCTCTCTTTCTCAACCATGTGTTGGCTACTATCAAGCCAGAAGTCTAGAATGTCTTCTCTCTCTTTATTCCTGTTGCCTCACCCATGTGGACCCAGACAGTCCTCATATCCTGTTCTGTCTGTCCCAATATGTGCATTCATGTCACTCATTATCAACAGCAATTCATGTTGTCCTGCTTTATCTAGTAGGTCCTGCAACTGCTGTCTGAATGCACTCTTTTCCTCACTATCACAACCCTGCTGTAGGGCATAGGATGAGATTATGAATACTGCCCTATCATTACACTGGAGTCTGATTGCCATGGGTCTGTCATTAATTCTAAAGATATAGAATAAGCAAGATGAAAAATCTCAGTAATATTAGTAATGTGTGGTGTACTATTTATAGTCTGCATAGGAAAGTATCAGACATGTTTGTTAATAACATTGTAAAGATCTGCCTTAAATGTAAGAGAAATACACAGACAATTAACATAAAGGAAGGGAAATGTAATAGGGTTTGGAAAATGGAAGTACAGCATTCTATTTCAAAGGGACTGGGTAGGCCTTGGAGATAAAAGAAACTTTTGTTTTTACTTTTGTAATGCTGATTGCCAAACCTGCATATTTCAGAAATATTAGCGGAATCTGCAGATTTATGTTGATGGATCAACACCACTTTCACTGAATGCACTTTTAGCAAAAACATTTAGC
Source organism: Protopterus annectens (assembly GCF_019279795.1). Classification (NCBI taxonomy): domain Eukaryota; kingdom Metazoa; phylum Chordata; order Ceratodontiformes; family Protopteridae; genus Protopterus; species Protopterus annectens. The sequence goes on along the minus strand of NC_056733.1, from coordinate 1,774,772,021 downwards.
CAAAAACACTTTCAGCAAACCTCAGAGCAAATCACCCTCTGAACTTTTTATATACATCTACAATGAGGTCTCACAACAATGGAGAAAGGGAATGCTCTGTTATCACTGAATGTGCTTTTGACTAAATATTTTTGTTGAAACTGCATTCTGCAAAATTGGCGTTTATACAATATGTTGCCAAACCTGTTATGTATTTGAAATATTCTTATTTTGCTCATTAACTAGACCCATATTAGACAATAAACACAGATACAATGGTATATGGAGAATGTTTTAATTAATTAACTAAAAGCCAGCACTTAAATGCATAGTTATAGAGTCCTTCTGATCTTTATCTATGACAGAATCAAGTAGTCCTGAGACTACATAGTCCATTAGTACATATTCATTATACTGAAAATACAGACAACCCTGTATTGCCTTGTGTACAGCTGTATCTGGAGGGTTATGACTATCATATGCTATAGTTATAGCTAACAATTAACCAGACAGAAATAAAAATAGCTACACATTTTAGGAATTTTCTTCTAGAACAGAGAGAGCTCTTACTAGAGTACTCTATAAAAAAAGCTGCAAGTAACAGCAAGAGTATTGTTTAGGGCATGTAGGAATATCAAGCACAAACAATATCTTCTGGATCATTCTGAAGGAAAACACGGGCATGATTATGTTTTCTGGATCAAGGATTATCAGTGACTCTTAATTTGTGCTGTATTATCCTTTAGTTTTCTTTGCTGGCCAGCAGTAGTCCTAGGTAAAGCTATCATATAGTAAATGACTTTACAACAGTACAAACTATCTTATGTTGTATAAAGTATGGATCTTGTGATGGCATGACCTCCCATCTTTCTAATTAATTAAGAAAATGTGTAGCAGTATTGCCGAGTGATCATGAAACTGTTATGCCTACATGTTAGACAGGTAACTACAGCAAGACTAAGTCAGTTTTATGGGAAAACGTGCCATGTGCTGAAATGGCCTACCATAAAAGTGATACTGTGACTGATGGCAGCACTGCTTTCTAAATTAAGATCAAGGGAGCTGTTGCCCAGCAACTTCCCTTTGATTTCTATCCAGAAAATAGTGTCCGTGATAACAATGACAGCTAATCAATGACCAGGAACTAGATATGCAACTGGTTAATCTGAAGGTGTAAATCATTGCCTAAAAGTCCATGACCAACAACTGGTGAAGAACTGTGAGTAGTCTATGATATAGCTTCAAACAATACAATTATGAATTTTGTTCAAGTTAAAAAAAAAATTTGAACAGAATTTGAAGTCTTGTTTATTCATAGAAGCAAATCCTTCTACACTTCATGCACAAGGTTTTATCCCCTGCACCCTTTTACTTAATATGATCAGTTCTGATATCACTGTACCTTAGAAAAAGGAATGTTTTCCTTTTGATGAATCTCTTATTGAGTGAATTCCCATTATTTGGTTCTTTGCACTCCCAACATTCATAAAGAGCGTATACTTCCATGTATATGCAGTCACCACAAAAATATATGCTCGATTTGGGGCTTTTGCACTGACTATTTTTGGCTTTCCCATCTCCATGGCAAGTATGATAAAGCCCTGGCTAAAGCTCAGGAATTCTGGATTAGGTTGGTGGCTGAAGTGCTGGAATATTTGGCAAGGTGAGGGAGAGGAGCGATGAGGCAATGTCTGCTTGCCTTTTGCAGTGGGGTGATGCATGGCTGCCTATGCACTTCTGCTAGACTCCCTCATGCAAACAGTTTAAATGAAGGTACCTGCTAGAAAGTGGGGTAGCCATCTGAGGGGAATGGGTGACAGGCCTTTGCTAAATTCCATAGTATGCTGAATACTTCAGGATCTGTGATCACATGTGCACAGTACAGTACAGTTGACATGATAAATACATTCATGACAGTTTCCTGGATGACAGCTGTGCTGTGACTGTTTCCCACCCATTTAGGTAAGGAATGAGCAGAGCCATGGCAAATGGCCAGATCATTTGCATGTACAGGTGGACCAAAATAAAATGTAAAAACAGAAACTGATTATTTTTGGCTTCCTTCCAACATCTGACAAGAGCAACTGAGCATGAACCTTTTGCCTGGCACAAATAAAACATGAAGTATGTCAGTTATTTCCTGGGTATGTATCTGAATCCCTAGATTAAAAATTGCCGGAATAAATTCATAATATTTTCAAACAGAAACAGAAAAGGTATTTACAAGAAAATAGTACTAATGACAGCTATGACAAGTAGATGATTACAAAGAATGTAATTTGTTGTAAAAAAAATACTTGTATGTAGCCATGTAGGTTAAGTGAATGGAGAGAATAACCTTTGCAGGTCACCAATAAATTGCACATTACTTCATCTGTGGTACTAAATGGAAGTTCATTCAAATTCACTAGTTATTAGCATTCACAGTACATAGGGTTGCCCCCTGTACTTTTTTCAGGATTATCTGGAAAATGGTCGCTGAATATGTGTCCAAGGCAGGTATGTCCCTAGCCTTAAGCAGCATTCTACTGTCACCCAGAATGATGCCTCAATTCAAAGAGAAAATGATTGATTTTAACAATTCGCTTAGTTTCTAGTGTCATTCCAGGAGGATCCAGTGCCTGAGAGCCTGGGAAGATATTATCAACAGACCAGGATGCTTTGCTAGAGACAGTCTGCATCTGTCTCACTTGGACTTCAGGCTTCTGGAAAAGGCCCTTGCCTCACCCATAGTGCCTTTTTAGGAAAAGCCCTGAGGTTGATAAAACCAACATAAACATTTAAACAAACTGCAAATTAAAGGTCATGCTGCTAAACACTGGGAGTCTAAACATGAAACTGCACTCATTGCAAGCATTCTTAACCCTGGAAGATGCTAACATTTGTGCAGTCACAGAAACCTGGTTCAAAGCTGCGGAGAGCACCCCAGCCTTACCTGGTTACTCATCCTATCATACATTCAAACCCCAAACTGCGGGCAGCAAAGCCAAAGAAGGTGGAGTTTCAATGTATATTAAAGACACACACACTTCCAGGCTTGTCAGACAGTATGATGCACAGGAGAAACTCCAGGTGCAGTTAACCATTGACAAGACCCCTATGCAAATCATAGCTAGCTACAGGCCCCCAAATTTAACTCAAGATGTCCACTCCAACTATCTGGACCTCTTTGAATCTATCAAGATTCAACCCTTTACCCTGATCCTGGACGACTTTAACTACCCAACCATACTTTGGAAAAACTACTCTTGCCAGAATGTAAATGCCTAGAGATTCCTTGATTTTATCAATGCAAATGCCTTGGAGCAGCTAGTCGATACGCCCACAAGAGGTGATAATAACTTGGACTTGGTATTAACCAACATGTGTAACCTCTGCAGAACCCCTACAGTATCATCCTCCCTGGTAAGATCTGACCATAAAGCGGTCACTTTCGAAGTCAGCATCTTCCCTGACCCCTTTCTAGCTAGGGTCAAACAAAAAACTTCTCCAAAGCTGAATACAACCTCCTGAGGGATGGTATAAACAGCTTCACAGCCCCCTCCCCCTCTGTTGGAACTGGTACCACTGTCCAAATATACACCAAAGTACTATACGAGCACTTATATAGATGCATGGAATACCTGACAGGACAAAATCATCCTCCGCAAGGAAAAGTAAACCTGTCTGGTGGACATCTGCAATAAATAAACTATATAACAAAAGGAAAAAATTGCTGTCCAGGACCAAGAAGGAGCAGGTGCCTAATTGGAAGCAATCTCTCCTTAACCTGAAAAAGCAAATAAGAGCACTAGTGAAATCCTCTAAAGCCAACTTCGAGTCCAAATTGGTCACATCTACTAGAGACAATCATTAGGCCTTCTTCACATATGTCCGCAATCTCAAAGGAAACACCTAGATCTGTTCAGAACTGGTGGTCAAGGACACCACATACACAAATACTGTAGCTATAGCCAGCCTACTGGCTGACAGATTAAGTGAAAACTTCACCCCTCTGTCCCCCATCAGTAAATCAGGACATCCCCAGTACCTGCCCCCTCCCCTTATCTCTAGGGAACAGGTCATCACTGCCCTCTCAAAGGCAAAAAATACAGCCTTCATGGGACCCGATAACATCCCAGGCTGCATCCTACATGAACTCAGGCATGAACTTGCAGCACCATTAGGCACCATATTCAACCAAAGCCTGAGTACCGGCTTTGTCCCAGCCGAGTGGAGGACAGCCACTGTCATCCCTTTGCACAAAGGTGGAGCATCCACCAATCCAGGAAATTATAGATCCATCAGCCTAACTAGCCTGATCTGCAAGGCCATGGAACGGATTATCATGGACCTCATTAACAGGGACAATGGCAACCTCCAAACACTGAACCTCACACAGTTTGGCTTTGTCAAGGGGAGGTCATGTCTGTTAAATATTGTCGACCTCTTTGAGACAGTTACCAAAGCCATGGACGAGGGCAAGATGGTGCACACCGCCTACCTTGACCTGGCCAAGGCCTTTGACACTATTCCCCACTCGGGCATTGTAGACAAATGCCCTCAACTAGTAATCAATCCATGTGTTATCAGATGGGTAGCAAACTGGCTTACTGATAGAACCCACCTAATCAAAATAGGGGAAGCCACCTCAAGCAGTAGACCCGTAATGAGCGGTGTACCCCAGGGATCAGTCTTGGGGCCTGTGTTATTTGGGATATACTTCTCTGAGGTGCAGGCCAAAGCCACTGTGGGCGATGGCTGACTAAGTTTGCAGATGACTGCAAGCTGGATGTGGTCATCAATTACCCAAATGATGTGGACATCTTCCAAGAGGGTCTCACCCAAACAAATGACTGGTGCCAGAAACATGGCCTCAAGCTGAATGCCAAAAAATGCATCATCATCATCCCCTTTGGGGAGAGTGATGTCCCCACATATTATCACATTAATAGCAATGTCCTAAGCATGCAATCAGTCATGAGGGATTTGGGCACCCAGGTTGATAGCAACCTAACTTTTGACCACCATGTTGCTTCTGTTGTAAGGAAAATGTCTGTATGGTGCACCTCATAAGTAAGGGTATCTCATCCAGGGACAAGGAGGTCATAACATCCCTGTATTCTTCCCTTATAAGGCCAATTATTGAGTGCAATGTCCCTTTCGGCATGTACCTCTCAAAACACATGCAGCAGCTGGAGAGGCCACAGAGGGTCCTCACCAGAAGAATTCAGGGCCTCAAACATCTGCCCTACACAGATAGGCTAAAAGCCCTGTCCCTCTACTCAGTTTCATACAGACTCCTCAGAGGTGACCTCTGTCTGGCATACAAAGCAATCTCAGACCCCGCCTTGATGGGACTGCTGTATATCCGCAAGTCAAGCTCTACTCGAGTAACCCGCACGTGCGACCTCAACCTGGTCTGTGACATCAAAAGGACTTATTGGCAGGACAGATTTGTGTCCCAGAGACTGCCCCATCTGTGGAATAGACTCCCTCTCCATGTCAAGCAGAGTACTTCATTATCCCTTTTCAAGTGCAACCTGGATAACTGGATGAGAAACAGAAAATACACTCCTGGGATTCCACCTGTGACCCTGCTGGACAGGGGCTTTGGGTGCTGGCTGGATTATAAGGGCCTCAGGGCCATTAGCCTAGTAACTTCCTATGATCCCATGGAGCATTCATCTGGTAATCAGAAATTACTTCACAGATATCAATATTATGTCTGCCACTGCAAACAGAACACTGTGATTTGTAAAGTTTCTGCCTTCAAATGACCATTTTGTACAAGCATCACTTCAGTGCATGCAACTGTCCTGAGGATTGTTTATAAAACAGATGCTTCAACTCCTAGAATGATTAGTAGATTTGTCCATTTATATCAAATAATGACTGTAGTGCAGTGGATGGATGGAAAATGGGTGGAGAAAGGTAAGACAATGGGTGAAGTAGCTGGAGCAATGGCTGGACCAAGAATGTGATTTCTGCCTGTTTTTTGTTTTTTTTTTGCCTCTTCCTTCTCAGAAACTAAACAGTTCTTGTAGTTCCATACCTAAGAATAAGCTACCTTTAATCTCCAGGTATACTCACAGACTGGATCCCAGGAAAATTTACAGGTAAACCTGTACTCTACAATTGAATCCACAGATTTCAGCACACCACAGGTAAATCCAAAGCTCCTGGTTATGGTATCAACAAGCGCTTCCACTCTTCGTACTCTTCGTCTTCCAAGTCCCTCTCCAAGTGAGGTAGGCAAATGTCTCTGCTTGTATAGCCTATGCAACTTCCTTTAACATCATGACTCTCATTAACAGTGCCTCAACAGGTAGTTTTCCTGCTTGCTTAGGCTACATGACTACCTTTAACAGTGCCTCAATAGGTGGTTTTCCAGCTTATTAGGCTACATGATTTCCTTCAACGGGGTCTCAGTGGGTAGTTTTCCTGCTTCTTTAGGTACAAGACTTCCTTTAACAGTGCCTCACCAGGTGGTTTTCCAGATTGTTTATGTTACACAACTTCTTTTAACATTGTGACTACCTTTAACAGTGCCTCACCAGGCGGTTTTCCAGATCGTTTATGTTACACAACGTCCTTTAACATTGTGACTTCTTTTAACAGTGTCTCAGCAGGTGGTTTTCCAGCTTGTTTAGGCTACAAAACTTCCTTTAACATTGTGACTTCTTTTAAAAGTGCCTCAGCAGGTGGTTTTCAGCTTGTTTAGGCCACATGACTTTCTTTAACAGTGCCTCAGCAGATGGTTTTCCAGCTTGTTTGGGCTACACAATTTCCTTAAACAGTGTCTCACCAGGTGGTTTTCCAGCTTGTTTAGGCTTCAAAACGTCCTTTAACATTGTGACTTCTTTTAAAAGTGCCTCAGCAGGTGGTTTTCAGCTTGTTTAGGCCACATGACTTCCTTTAACAGTGCCTCAGCAGATGGTTTTCCGGCTTGTTTGGGCTACACAGTTTCCTTAAACAGTGTCTCAGCAAGTGATTTTCCAACTTGTTTGGGCTACACAATTTCCTTTAATAGTGCCTCAGCAGGTAGTTCTCCAGCTTGCTTAAGCTACACATCTTCCTTTAACAGTGCCTTAGCAGGCAGTTTTTCCAACTAATTTAGGCTATACAACTTCCTTTATCAACATGACTTTCTTTAACATTGTCTCATCAGGTAGTTTCCTGCTTGTTTAGCCTACATGACTTCCTTTAACAGTGCCTCAGCATGTGTTTTTACACCTTGTTTAGGCTACACAACTTCCTTTAACAGTGTGACCTTTATCTCAACAGGTAGTTTTCCTGCCTGTTTATGCTACACGACTTCCTTTAACAGTGTCTCAGCAGGTAGTTTTCCTGCTTGGTTTAGGTTACATGACTTCCCTTAACACTGCCTCAGCAACTGGTTTTCCAGCTTCTTTAGGCTCCATGACTTTCTTTAACGGTGTGTTAACAAGTAGTTTTCCTAGTTTCTTAGGCTACACAACTTCCTTATCTGTGTCTCAGCAGGTGGTTTTCCTGCTTGTTTAGGCTACACAACTTCCTTTAACATTGTGATTTCCTTTAACAGTGCCTCAGCAGGTGGTTTTCCATTTTCATCCTCACAGATACACAGACACATGGAACTTATGTAATATAAACTGATCAAACACAAATACTCAAAACCAAAATGGTAAAAAAAAAAAAAAAACTTCTTAAACATTTTTTGCAGTGGGCAAGCCTATCCTGCATTCCCACATGGGTATCTGTACCCCTGATCCCTCCTGCTAATTATATATATATATATATATATATATATATATATATATATATATATATATACACACACATATATATATATATATATATATATATATATATATATATATAAAATATACATATACAGTGTGATCAAAAATTAGCACTTTCACATACCAGCTTTTTTTATGAGCAAAATTACTGTAAATTGGAGATCAGGAATTTGCCCTTTCCCCACTGCAGTGCAGTCTTGCAGTTGGTATTTATAAATAGCAGTGAGTGACGGTGGTAGTTGCAAAAAAAATATATAAGAAAGTCAACGTTTTAAAACTTTGAAATTTAGAAGTAGACTCATGCATGTATGTGT
>NC_056733.1:1774753965-1774761465 GCF_019279795.1 Protopterus annectens | reverse complement strand
GAGAGAAAAAAAATTAAAGAAAAAGAAAAAGTGAAGGAAGGGTTAGATAAAGGAAGAGGTGAAGAAAAGAGAAATAGGGGTTAGAAAAGGAAGGAGATAAAGGAAAAAAAGGGAAGTCAAAGAAGTAGAATGGGATGTCTGGAGTGCAAATAAAAACTCTATAACCATCTGTAAATGACCTTCCTCATCATAAAGACTTAAAAGCAAGGCACAGTTTACCTTAATAAATGCCTTCAGCTAATTGAATTAAGGCTAATATGCTCTGATTTTAATCAGCATAAGGAAGGTGACTGATTTGGGAAATTCTCTTGACATATTTTGCAAAATAAACATGTCACAAGTACTGTAAGCGCAAAAACAGCAAGTTATATTCAATCACTGGTCTTGCATAAACAGCAATTAGTTTAGCCAAAAAGGCATCATCCTTTTGGGAGAAATTCATAAAAATGAATCCTGTTTCCCTCATAGCATTAGATTTTATTATCTATACCTGGATTTTGAACTTCAAGTAATTACATACAAGTCCTAGTTTTTTTTGTAATTACCCATTACCTTGAGATCTGCATTTCCTATAATTTTATTGGCTCTCAAGGATTATTTACCAAAGATCAAGTCAAGACTCCCCAATTATTCCTATTAATATGTAGTTCATGATCTTTCAAACAACTATATACTTTCTCAAGATAAATGTTTAATTTATATATATCATCAAGCCAAGTCACAAGGGCCCCAGTTTTAATGTCATCCACATATTTTTCCAGCCAGTAAGAACCAGATACTGAGAGCCATGAAGAGACTATATTGAACAAAGCAGGTCCCAGTGCAGATGTCTGTGGAGCCCCTGCCCAAATTGACTACCAGTCTAAATAATGTTGTTAATCTCAACCCTTTGATATCTATTTAATAACCAGTTTTGATCCCACTTAACAGTCCCACCAAGGGGTAGGAGTTTGACATAACACTAAGGTGTTTACCTTATAGACACAAGGTACAGGGTTTGATTCTCACATGGGGTAATTGTCTAGGCTTAAAATGGCCCACAAGGGCAGTTAGCCTAGTACTTATCTATGAACTTATAAACCTATGGAGTTAATGTACAGAATCTGGTATACTGTCAAAGGTCTTTGATAAGTCCAGATAAACCACCATAGTCCCAATACCAGAATCCATGGCCTTACTAACAGAGTCATGAAAATCCACCAGATTTGTAAAAGTGGACACATTCATAGTGTACTCATACCAGTTGGCATAATGATGAAGTTCTTCATCTCCCACACACAATGTTCAATCCTGACCTCAGGCCAATGCCTGTTTGGAGTTTGCGTGTTTTCCCTGTGTCTCATTAGGGTTCCTTCCACCTCTGAAAAACATGCTGACTGTTTCCATCTCAAACTCACCCAAGAATGGACCTGTGAGCAGCAGCAAAGGCTATAGAGGATGCCCTATATGGAGAAGAGTTGTATAGAACAACCCCTAGGGACATCTACTGTGGTGTGCGGTATCCTCAAGATAGGAGAACATAGATCATAAACTGTAAACTGTGGCAGTACTAGCCATTCCACTGTGTAAAAATATGGCTCTAGGTGATTTGGTCTTGTTGAATAATGTCACCAAATGAACATGGGCATTCGCTAGTGATAAGTGGGTTGAGGACTCAGCCTACTCTGACCTATGTCAGTAACCCATGCTAATGGTGTGAGAGATGTATTTGCTCCTACTGGCCATTGTGTGCCCCACCATAAATTTCAGCAGCCCTGGGACAATAAGCTACTGGCTGGCCGGTGTCCAGTTGCCCAGCTTAGGATACATGGGATAGCTCTGTTGAGTGAAACCTGTAGCAAAATCAATCAACCTGCCAAACAGGAACTATGAAATACTACACTCAATGTAGGTTCATTGACAGGACAGATCTTGTAAGTGGATGACATGATAATAAGAGAAGGCTGGACATCCGATGTATCCAGGAGACAAGGTGGAAGGGCAGTGCAGAAAAAATACTTGGCTTGGGATCCAGAGTCCATTACTCAGGAGGAAGACAGGCAAGAAATGGTCTGTTATTTGTGGTGTGGGAGATGCTTCAGAAGGCAATGAGGGATATCATCAGAATTGGTGACATACTCATGGCAAACAGACTTCTGCCTAATGATAGTCCAGTATTCATAATCTTAGCCTACGTTCCATAACATGGTTGTGATAGTGAGGAAAAGAGTGCATTCAGAAAGCAGTGGCATGATTTTCTAGATCACACAGGACAACATGAATTGGTATTGATATAGTGGGTCACCTGAATGCACATATTGGGAGAGACAGAACAGGATATAAGAACTACCTTTGTCCAAATGGGTGGAGCAACAGGAATAAAAAGGATAGGCTATTCTAGACTTCTGTGTGGCAAATGGCTTGATAGTAGCCAACACATGGTTCAAAAAGACAGACAGTCACAAGATCACATACAAGAGTGGCCAACATGCAAGTCAGGTAGACTTCCTCCTAGTAAGGAAATGGTACTGGGGTAGAATCAGCAATTGCAAAGTAATTCCTATGGAAACAAGTTGCCCACAGCATAAAACACTAGTTGCCACAATCAACTGCAAGTAGTGGTCAGTGAGGAGACCAGGCTGAAGACCTGGACATTGACTGGAGAGAAAGCACAAGAGTTCAAGGAATTAGTCACAGCTCTAAATCCTCAAGAAGAAGAGGAAATAAGTGGAGATGAGGAAGAAAGGCAGTACCTCAAAACAGCATGTGTGAGGGCTACAAAACAGATATGCAGCCAAGCCACATATGAAAAATAAGGTAAATAAGGAAAGCTGGTGCTGGAATGCAGAAGTCCAGGAAGCCATCAAAAGAAAAAAGGAGTGCAGGAAAAAGTGGGACATGAAAAAGATGGACCAGGCTAGGAAAGAATACTGGTTGTCTAACAAAAAGGCTAAGAAAGGAGTCACAATAGCAAAGAATAAAGCATCAGAGGCACTCTTCCAGCTTCTGGAAAGTGACTCGGTAGGTGGCACAAAGAAATTCTATCAGGTTGAAAGGCAAAGACAGAAAGATAAAGAAGATAGTCAAACACCTTTCATAAGGTATGCTAGCAACAACCTGTTCATAAGTCCACAGAACATCAAAGGCAGATGGAAGGAGTACTTACAGCAGCTTCTGAATGAAGAAAAATCCACAGAAGCTGTATTGCTCCAGACCCAACCTACAATGAGAGAAGAGGAGGAGCCCACCATAGAAGAAGTAAGAACAGGGAAAGCAGTGGTCTCAGATGAGGTCACAGTAGACAAGATAAAAGTTTTGGGTGAGATAGGGGAGGAATGGCTCCTGAGGGTACTCATAGGAGTATGGAGAAAAAGGAATATCCCAGATGATTGGAGAATAAGCACACTAGTATCAGTGTTAAAGAACAAAGGGGACATTCACAAATGTGGGAAGTACAGCGGTATCAGACTCCTATCACATTGCATGAAAAATCTGGAGAGGGTGATTAATAAATGAATATGCAGAGTAGTGGAAAGTAAGACTGGAGATGAGCAGTTCAGGTTCAGATCAGGGTACAGCACAACTGCCCCAGTGCTTGAAGTGAGGCAGATACTTGAAAAGAAACTAGAAATGAGGAAAGAGACCATCTGGGCATTCCTAGACTTGGAGAAAGCATATGACAAGATACCAAGAAAGCTGATTTTGGCAGTTTTGTGGTGGTTTAAAGTCCAAGAAACATTGGTAGAATTAGTGCAAGCTATGTACAAGGACCCAGTGACACAAGTACAAATAGTGTTTGGACTCAGAGAGGGGATCCCAGTGGGAATGGGTGTGCATTAGGGTTCCGTTCTAAGCCCACTGCTGTTCATACAGGTGATGGACATTAGCAAACAGGTCAGAGGGGACAGCTCAGCAAAATTGCTGTATGCAGATGATATAGCATTGCAGGCAGACTCTGAGCAAGAACTTCAGCAAAGGATAGGGAGATGGAATGCAAAACTGAAGGCACATAGGATGAAAGTCAGCATAGATAAGACAGTTGTAATGGCTGCAAGTGGGGTAATCAGAAGAACTGAGATAGAAAGGAAAATAGTGGAACAGGTTTAGAGCTTCAAGTATCTGGAAGGGATGGTTGAAGAGAAGGGAAGTCTGAATGAGGAGGCCAAAGTTAAAAACAGAGGGGCTGCAACCAACTGGCACAGAGTGTCAGGTGTAGTGTATGACAGAAGAATGCCATAGAAGCTAAAAAGTAAGGTGTACAAAACAGTGACGTGACTAGTACTACTGAATGGTACAGACACCTGGCCAGTAAAGGCAGGACAGTTGAGGGAGATAGAGGTGATGGAGATGAAGTGCTTGAGATGGGTGGTAGGATGCACACTGTGGGACAGATGAAGAAATGAGGACATAAGAACAGAAGCCAAAATAGCTCCAAATGCAGAAAAGTTCAAAGAGAAGAGATTACTGTAGTTCAGCACATGTGCAGAAAAGCAGAAGACAATCTAGTAAAGAAGATTTGGGATAGCCATGAAGAAAGCAAGAGGAAACAAGGGTGTCCAGCAAAGAGGTGGATGGATTGTGTGAGAGAAGGCCTATGACAGTCAGGCATGAGAGTTGAAGGAGGTATGATATGATACTGACACTGAATAGAGAGAAATGGCTTCAATTGATATGACACCCCAACTCCATGTAGAAAATGGGAGAAAGGGGCTTGATGATGATGATGATGATGATGATGATGATGATGACGATGACCCTTTCATAGTGGATTCATGTTGGAAATATCCACTGATGATCCCACTGAGAAATCCTCCATAATAACAACTAAAAAGACATATTTCATAGTACTTCCCAATTACTGGGTGTAAGCTAATAGGCCTGCAGTTGTTAACCTAATCAGTGGCACCCCCTTTATACAAGTGCACAACACTGGTCAAGTTCCCAGTCCATGGGAACCACACTTGAAAGTAGTAGTAAGTTGAACAAGACTGTAAAATGGTAATCATATCCTTAGATAACACAGTTCAAAGCTAACCTGAGATGTTATCCAGACCTCGACTGCTGTCGACTTTTATCATAGCAACAGACTTACTTACTAAGTCAGCTGTGAATACCTAGTTTAAAACAATGTTATTTATTTCAGCTAAGGACAGCCAATTGTATGATTCAGCTTGTTTGCTGATACTGGAAAAATGGGAATGAATATGTTTGTTAGAGCAATACCATTATGAATAATAGGCTTAATGCTATCTACTAATTGTTTAGTCCTATAATGTATGAAGTGTTTTTTTTTTTTACAGTCCCCTGACTCAACTAGTTTTCTTTCAAAATTGTCCTTAACCAATCTCAATAAACAATTAGTTTAACCTTTTAATCACAATGGAACATATCTTCTTAGCAAATGGGGTCTTGCACTTCTTTTCCAAATCCTTTATTTCCTTCTTTTCCTTTTCAACAAGTTGGTATGATTATACTGCCACCAAAGAGAGATGAGGTTGCCAGTTTTCCATACAATCAGTTTCCTGTAGCTAATCACATGTTGTAAATAAATGTCTTCAAATGGGTCTAGGACTCTTGCACGAATGCACTTTTCACCAAATCGCTAATGGGCGGGCATACTTACACAAAAATGCTTTTCACAGAAGCAGCATTTTTGCGTAAGTATGCCTGTTGTGCCGGTCGTACTATGGTGCGGATAAGGGAAAATTCCCTTTTCTCCATTGTAGTGCGATCTTGGAGTGAGAATATTAAAGTAGGGGAGGGTGCAGGCAGGCTTGCTCCCCCTGCGTAAAAGTAGATTTTATGGGTTTTTTTTTTTTTTTTTTATCACACTTTAGCGAAAGCACTTTTTCAGTGAAAGCGCTTTTGTTAAAGTGTGTTCTGTGATAGTGGATTTGGACTGTTGAAGTTTCATTCAACAGTCCTAGATCCCTTTCAAATATATCCCACACTGATGTAATACTGGGATTGTTTTTTATCATATCTATCAAGGAAATAACTTTAGGTATATTATCACCAATCATTATAAGGTTTTGACATATCATAAATAAATGTTGATTGTTAAAATTAAATTATATTAGATAATATAGAAAAATGAAAATCTAGATTGCCTGAGTTTCCAAGGATATGTAATTGTTCAGCCTTCACAACCTTCTTAGATATATTCCTTATTAATAAGTCTAAAATGTTGCATTTTCTAGTGGAAAAATTAATAAGCTGTCCATAGTTTTTTAGTAGAGGTACAGTATGTCACAAAAGCCTTCCTCAGGAGCAGTACACCAAGTATCTTCATTCTGTTTAATTCTTCTTCTTCTTCTTCTTCTTTTGGCTTTCCCTGTTAGGGGTCGCCACAGCGGATCATCTGTCTGCTCATGATTGGCAGTAGAGTTTTACGGTGCCGAATTGCCAGCCCGGCGCCCAACCTTCCACGGAAGGCACACACACTCACTCACACCTAGGGCCAATTTAGAGTGTCCAGTCCACCTACAGCATGTCTTTGGGATGTGGGAGGAAACCAGAGCACCCGGAGGAAACCCATGCAACCACAGGGAGGACATGCAGACTCCGCACAGAAGGCACCCCAGCTGAGGATCGAACCAGAGAACCTCTTGCTGTGAGGTGACAATGCTAACCTCTGCACCACCATGGCTGCCCATCTTCATTCTGTTTAATATGATGAAAATTAAAATCACCTAAAATAATAAGATTATTATAACCCATGATATTTTCCGGTCCTTCCGTGTTTTCTATTTGATCTAATTTAAGGCCTACTAGGTATTTTATAACATGTTAAACCCTAAGAGCATTCTTGTCAAGAATCTCCAGTAAGTTCCATTAAAAGGGTTTCCATATGGTTGTCCAGGAACAAAAGTCTGAAAGACTGAATATTGGAACCAAAAACAACAATACCCTTTAATCTAACTTCAAATATTCACACATCTTATAACCAGGAATGTCCACCACTATACATTGCCACTTTTCAGTAATACAAATTACAGAATAGTCATTTTCATAACATAGTGCTTGCAAATTTTCAATTTTATTGGTTAGGTTATAAGCATTTGTATAATAAATCTTTATTTCTTTCTTCCATTTGTATCTATTCTCCAATTTTTAGAAGATGGCTGAAGTAAAAACAATGTCTTACAATATCCAGGTGTTTCTTACTCAAAAGGTTAGCTGCATAAAAATTCAGATGGACTCCACCCATATCAAAAATTGCATTTCCTGTAGAAAATCATCCCACATCCTTATAAGGTCCAAATCCTTTGTTTTAGAAAAATTGGACAACCAATTGCTAAATAACAGTGCCTTTCAAAACTGATAATCTGACAAAGATCAGGATGGTATAAACTCAGAAAAGCAAATATTCACCATGTGTCTTGTACTCAGATCATAGATGTCAAGAGTCTCACTATACACGTGGAATAAATGAGTGTGCAATAAGTCATTAACACCAGCGTGGATTATAATGAAATAAAAAAAAACTTTTGCCAGACGTGTTTTTTTTAAACCCCTTGA